>NC_037676.1:121247214-121399543 GCF_003255815.1 Theropithecus gelada
GCTGCCTGGAAGGCTGAGGCAGGAGAATGGCGTGAACCCAGGAGGCGGAGGTTGCAGTGAGCCGAGATCGCGTCACTGCACCCCAGCCTGGGTGACAGAGGGAGACTCCGTCTCAAAATAAAACCAAAACAAAACAAAAGCAAAGGTCTTCCTGACCATTGTTTGCATTTTAAAGTAATTCAGAGAGGGACTTTTTGTGATGTGCTCTCTCGAATTTTTTCATCTCTTTTTTACGCTGTAGTATGCTGTGCAAATATGGTAGAATGAAAGCCTTTCTAAGTAAAGTTTTGGAAAAGAAAACCCACAGAGGGCCTTTTCAAGCTGCTAGTGGGGATGGGGAGGGCATAAGGGCTGAACAGCACTTTCTAACTCTGGTCTTTTACACTGGGCTTGTAACTGCTGGCTTATTTCAGCCACAGGCAAGTTACTAGGGCTTTTTAGTAATTCACTTTCTTCAGAGAATTTTTTTTTAAGTGACTGCTTTGGTAATAAAAACCCTAGAAGAGAGGTGGAGCTTGCAATGAGCCAAGATTGTGCCAGTGCCCTCCAGCCTGGGCGACGGAGTGAGACCATCTCAAAACAAAACAAAACAAAACAAAAACCCTAGAAGAAAAGCTAGGCAATACCATTAAAGACATAGATATGGGCAAAGACTTCATGACTATAACACCAGAAGTAATGGCAACAACAGCCAAAATTGACAAATGGGATCTAATTAAACTAAAGAGTTTCTGCACAGGAAAAGAAACTATCATCAGAGTGAGGAGGCAACCTACAGAATGGGAGAAAAATTTTGCAATCTATCCATCTGACAAAGGGCTAACACCTAGAATCTACAAGGAACTTAAATAAATTTAAAAGAAAAAACAACTCCATCAAAAAGTGGGCCAAGGATATTAACAGACACTTCTCAAAAGAAGATATTTATGCAGCCAACAAACATATGAAAAAACCTCATCATCACTGGTCATTAGAAAAATACAAATCAAAACCACAATGAGATACCATTTCATGCCAGTTAGAATGGCGATCATTTAAAAAGTCAGGAAATAACAGATGCTGGAGAGGTATTGGAGAAATCGGAATGCTTTTATACTGTTGGTGGGAGTGTAAATTAGTTCATCCATTGTGGAAGATGTTTCCTCAAGGATCTAGAACCAGAAATACCATTTGACCCACCAATCCTATTATTGGGTATATACCCAAAGGATTATAAATCATTCTTCTATAAAGACACATGCACATGTATGTTTATTGCAGCACTGTTCACAATAGCAAAGACTTGGAATCAACCCAAATGCCCATCAATAATAGACTGGATAAAGAAAATGTGGCACGTATACACTAGAGTATACTATCCAGCCATAAAAAGTATGAGTTCATGTCCTTTGCAGAGAAATGGATGAAGCTGGAAACCATTATTCTCAGCAAACTAACATAGGAACAGAAAACCAAACACCGCATGTTCTCATAAGTGGGAGCTGAACAATGAGAATACATGGACACTGGGAGGGGAACATCACACACTGGAGCCTGTTGAGGCATGGGGGGCTAGAGGAGGGATAGCATTAGGAGAAATGCCTAATGTAGATGACGGGTTGATGGGTGCAGCAAACCACCATGGCAAGTGTATACCTATGTAACAAACAAACCTGCACATTCTGCACATGTATCCCAGAACTTAAAGTATTAAAAAACAAAACAAAAAAAAGGCTGGGTGAGGTGGCTTACACCTGTAATCCAAGTACTTTGGGAGGCTGAGGCAGGTGGATCACAAGGTTAGGGGTTCAAGACCAGCCTGGCCAAGATAGTGAAACCCCATCTCTACTAAAAATACAAAAATTAGCCAAGTGTGGTGGCAGAATGCCTGTAATCCCAGCTACTTGGGAGGCTGAGGCAGAAAATTGCTTGAACCCAGGAGGCAGAGGTTGCAGTGAGCCAAGATCATGCCACTGCACTCCATCTCAAAAAACAAACAAAACTATGATGTTAGTCTTACTCTTGGGTTTAGAAGACATAAATGTTGAAGTCAGAATACTGACTCTAACACTTACTAGCTGTGCAATTCCAGATAATCCTAAACATCCATTTCTCATCTGTAAAATGGGAATCAAAATCTTTATTTCTTAGGATTATCACAAAGTTTGAATGCAATAATATATATAAAGTATTTAGTCTAGTGACTGCCTGAAGTTTAGTAAATGGCAACTAATCATATGTCCAAAAATAGCAAAGACTAGTATTCTGAGTTAGCAGCAATACTAATAGGGTAATATTCCCTGTTTGTTGGGCAAGACCATCTATACAACACTTTCTTCTCCCTTGAATGTTTAGCCTCTTTATGGCACATATGTGTAACAATAGCAACAAATGCTACATCAGTTTGCAAACAGAATGGAAAACAATTAATGCAATATGTTTGTGCACTTAGAAGATTCTCTCAGATATTATAAAGCTTAGGATTTGAATTCTTCTGGAGGAAATCTGAGCTCAGGATGGCTTTATATGTGCATAAGCCATTCTTTTATGTACTTTCAGGAATATCTGCTATCTATGGTTGGTTGTGATTATTTGTGAAAAGCCGACATAGGAAGAAGAGATATGAAACTGTGCTGGCCTAATAAAAATAATGCCTGAGGCATGAACAGCATATTAATATACTTTGCACAAAAATGGCTGACCCTGCTGAGCTCAGATATCAATCCTATCTGTATACACGAAGATGCTAATTTTCAGTGAACAACCTTGGAAGGATGCCAATAAATTCTGGGAAAAAGAAATAGTATTATACAGATCCCCTCTCAGAGACCTTTGATGTCCACAGAAAAACCTTTCCTGAAAAGATAATTTTCTTCTTTGGTTCATCTTTGAGGATTGCCCCAACTAGGTCATTTTGCATCCAAAGACCACCACAGAGTTCAGAGAAGGTAGGAGGGGCCTTCCTTTAAACTCTGGGTAAACCATTTGCATTTTCCAAAAGTTAGTTGACAATTACATGGTTTTGGGACTTCCAGTTATAATTGTATTTTTAAAATAATAAGAAACAAGCAGCGGTTATGTTAACAGGCCCCTGGTAGCTATCAAGGATGTGTGGTTCGGCTTTTGAAGTCAGTTTCAATAGTTTTTCATGTGAAATAAGTGGAATAAGATGTTCCCATTTCAACTTTCTCAAGTTATGCTGTTTAAGGTACTAGTGTTGTTTCCTATATTTGTTTTAGGGAGTTTTTTTACTTCCTCTGACCACTGTTTTGGAAATCAGACCTCCTCTATTAGGCTAAGCAAAATGGGGGTTTAAGATTACATCTCTATTTGTTTATGTTTTTATATTTAATAAAATTAATTCAAGCACATGGTTTTAAAAAACAAAACAGATACAGAGTGTTAAAAGAATGAGAACAATCTTCTTTCTCTAGCATCTCTCCCCAAGAATATCCATTTCAAAATTTCTTTTCCTGTTTGACCAAGAAGAAATTTTTAAAAAACACACATTTTATGTACAGACTCAATTATATGTATATTATTTCTTTTACCCAAACAGGTACACAAGGTACTGCTGAGTACTTTGATTTTTCACTTAATGTATCTTGGAGACTTTCAATATGATTATGCACAGATCTTTCTGGCATCTGCACTCCATTCAGTTGTTTAGATGTGCCATAATATATTTAACCAGTGATTTCTCTGTCTCATTATAATATATGTTGTAACAAGCAGTGTAAATTATTTTTATTTAATTACCAAATCAAATGGTAAGTATATTGAACATTTTGGCAGATATAAGTTCTAAGAGTATGTAAAAGTGTTTATGTTTTTAGGCATTTATTAATATTATATTACATCTATCTGTATGCCTTCCTTTACAGCTGGTTGAGGGTATGGCATTTATCAATGTTAGCAGAATAAGTAAATTGAAGATAGAAACTTGAGATACAACAAAGGTGTTATTTTAGTCAGGGTCCAAACAGGAAACAAAAGATACACTCAAATTAAGACCGTTTAAGGAAGAGTCATTTACAAAGGGACTATTTAAAAAGATGCAGGTAGAAACAGGGGAAACCCATGGAATAGGGGAAAAACCTGGAGCTAGTAAATAGTAACTGAACTGTTACCACCTTAAGCTATAATGGAGAGAGGAGGGAGCAAATACTGAACCTCAAAAGGGGCCACATGAGAAGGTCACCTGGAGAGGAACAGTAGCCGCTCCTAGAGGGCCCAGACATCAATGTTGTTGGGGCTTGCCATTGGCTAAATCCAAGCAGAAGCCAGAGCATGGGTTTCATGTTGGTCAGCTTCCCAAGGCAAAGAGGATGGTTAAAAAGCATGAAGAGCAGAGCCGAAGGGGCAAAACATCCAATGGATCCCAACACAGAGATTATGTCTATCATTATTCTGATTTCAAGCATGACCCATCCCAAACCAGAGAAGGACCCATACAATCTTCATACATCTCTAAGATCAGAATCTATACTTTCTTTTGATACAATAATATTTTGTCCATTCTCTAATTATTCTATTTTGTAAGCTGTCTGATATGAAGGACCATGTCTAACTTATTTCTCACACTTTCATGGAACACAGAACAGTGCCTGACACATATGAACTTCATTCATAGTTGCTGAA
The DNA here is from genome assembly GCF_003255815.1 of Theropithecus gelada. Classification (NCBI taxonomy): domain Eukaryota; kingdom Metazoa; phylum Chordata; class Mammalia; order Primates; family Cercopithecidae; genus Theropithecus; species Theropithecus gelada. The sequence continues at coordinate 121,251,835 of NC_037676.1, forward strand.
TACATATAAGAATAAATAAACATATACCAGAAAAAAACTTTGTTTCTAAACTTGGTATTTTTTATTGCTATCTATGCCAATGTCTTCATCATTAAGCACTGGTAGTATGACACAAAACGTGGGAAATTTCCTTCTGGAGAACGACTGGACTCTTGTGTCTTCATGAGATCCCAGCCCTAGGGCTGAAGTCATACTGAGCTCTGCTTTTCCAATGGGTTTTCCTATATGCTGAGTCTCAGGTATGTGAGTTTTACCCACATAAAGAACATGAGTGATGAGAGAAATTCCAGATATTTAGATGACCTTCTAGTCTACGGGAGGTTTCCATTTCTGCTCTCCTCCAAGTTTTCTGAACCCTAAGTTCATAATCTCTAGCACCCTATCTTTTGCATCATGCTATTCACAAACACAGAGTTTGACACCTAGTAGAGGCTCAATAAATAGAGGTTGAATTTATTCAGGAGTTCAGCATTCTTCTTCCCTGCTCTAGGCTGTGCCTGATACATTCCTACACTTTGGAGATACAGCGAGAAAGTTGATTCTCACTATTTGCTGTTGCTGAACAGAGAGCATGAAAATCAACATAGTAAGATAGAATAAACTTGGGCTTTGATATGAGACCAACCTGGGCTCAAATCACAGCTTTGCCATTTTTTAGCATGATAACCTTGAGCATTATTCAACTTCTCGAGACTACTGGCAGAATGTAATGGGATTATATACACAGTAAATTCACTGACACTTGATAAAATATTTACTTTCCTTCCTTTATCACATTCCCCTTAAGAATATCAAAAACTGTGCTCTGGTTAAAGTCAAAGGATGGGACAGTGAATTTAAATGGATGGTTTAAGGAATTTATTGTAATTTTGGAAAAAGGGAAGACTATAGTGGAAACAAACAGTCTTCTTTTAAACTTTCTTATCCATGGGTTGTGGAAATTTAATCTTAGTACTACGTGGTGTTTCTCTCAAACAAACTAAAAAAGCAATTGAACACAACACAAAAGTTGATATGCATTTACTCTGCTCCCCATTCTTCTATATAAGTTGGCATTTGAACTTGTTTTAGAAATGCATTTAAACCAACAGATGTAGTATCTAAATGGTAATGTAACTAACACCTGTGAATCTCTCATTGTCGTTCATTTGTGAAGTTCCCTCTTTTGGAACAATCACCAGTATTTCATTCACAAGTGAACCTGTTTTCAGTGTTTACTCAACACCCCTGGATTGTAGAGCAGTTTCCCACCTTCATCAGACTCTGCCTAGTCTTGCAGGCCCCTCTAATCCCTCTCTCGTCCCATCTCCCACTTGGCTCCAGTCACATTAGCCTTTTTTTGAATTTTTTTGCCAATTTCCATGACCACCTAATTACTATTATACATAGAATTACAATATGAATGACTAAATATGTATACTAGTAACTATCTTACTGTTAGCATTAAACGATACCACCAAATTCTGTTTCTACAAGATCAGGGTTCACAAATCTGTAACACGAATCTCCCTGCTCACATTCAACAGCCCCATCACTCACCATGTTCTCTCTTACGCCTTCATTCCAGCCATGCAGAACCTTCGTTTGGGGGTACTCTAGGACTTTCCTTTTTATTCTGGAACATGCTGTTTCTTCTGTTTTAGTCCCTCAGGCTTCAACTCCCAATCCCACCCACAAACCCAGGGTTGATTCACTACTGCTCATCCTGCAGTTTTCAATATGAAATAGCTGCTCCTCCAGAAACTGTTCCCAGTCCGTCCTGGTCACTCAGCCTGCTAGGTCACTGATAGCTTAAAGAACTTCCTGTAGGTAGCAATTCCCCTACTTTAAAGTTAATGCTTATTTAACCCTAACTTCCTCCACCAGACTGTAAGACCTAAGAGGGGAGGAACTATGTCTGTCTGATTTCTTGTTGACAACACTATGCCAGTGTTGAGCATAGTGCATGGCTCATAGAAGATGCTCAATAGATAATTATGGTTTGAAACTCTGAGCTAAAGACATAAGGACATTTGTTGTGGAATGGTATTAGTTTCTTTTTGCTACTGTAACAAATTACCATATAGTGGCAACAATTACAATTTAGGAGATAAAAAAAATCCAAAGATGGGTATCACTAGGCTAAAATCATGGTGTCAGCGAGTCTCTGTTCTGAAGGTCCTGGGGGACATTCCATTTCCTTGCCTTGTTCAGTTTCTAGAAGCCTTGCAGGTCCGTTTCTTCATCTTCAAAGTCAGCAACATCTGACCAAGTCCTTCTCGTGGTGCCATCTTTCTCACTCTTTATTCTGCCTCTCTTCTACTTTTAAGGACTCTTGTGATTACACTGGGTCCTGTAGACAATCCAGGATAATCTCCCCTTTTAAGGGAAGTAGATACAAGTTGCTACTTTAATTCCATCTGAATTACTAATTTACCTTGGGTGTGTAACCTAACATAGTCACAAGTTCTGGAGATTAGGGCACGGGCATCTTTGGGGATTATTATTCTGCTTACCCCAAGAATGTTACTCTTTTACTCACGTCTGTATCTATAAAATAAGAGGTGAGGTTAGTGGATCCTGTAAAGAATCTTCTGTCTCTAGCCCAATTAGTACAGATAATATTAAATTATTAAATAGATGTATTCTACTCCTTTCTCTCAGGTAAATTATGTTTCTCTGTAACTTGAAGTCATGAGCAATAATGGGCAGGGCAAACAAAGGCAGTTACCAACCACAACAATGACATATGACTTTAATTTGAGTCTTAAAATATTGTCCTATTTTTGTTTTTCATGACCTATCAAGGCTATGGTCTTAAGAGGAGACATTCTTGAGAGAGAAAAGGATTTTCTCAATTATTTAGTATCTGATTGGCACATTAAGGTGGAAGATTGAAAATTGAACTTTATTCTAAACCATAAGAAATGAAATTAGGATATGATGCAAGAGATACATATATTATAAATGTAAGTGGACAGCCCATCCCTCCTTGATTTGTGGGGTGTAGGGAAAGGAGGAAAAGGTAAATGGGAAGGCTATAGTAAAATAGATATGCTGTGCTCCCCTCTCTGTTGAAATCCATAATGAAACTATCCATATAGATATGGGATGTATTAGTTGGGTCCTTTGCAGGAAGACATACAATCAAGGCTTTGAGAAAATGAAGTTTAATGAAAGGACCATTTACAGCCAGATGTGGGCAGGATTAAAGGAATCAACGAGAAATGGTAAAGCACCACCAGCTATCAACAGAAGGGAAGGATCAGAGCTGTGGCCATTGGTAGGGGAAGGAGCCACTTCAAAACTGTAACCCCACAGGGTGCATGTAGTGGGAAAACCTTGACTTCTCTCCCGACCCCATCTCCATCTGGTGCTGTTCTTCTATTTGTCAAACAAACTGGAAGCCACAGGGCAAGTGAGACTATGATGAGATCTAAAGAGGACAGTCCCTCAGGAAAAAAAGAACAAGGCATATGGAGAATAATTAATGCAGAGTGAGTCCCAATCACAGGGGATTTTAGTTTGTGTGCCTGGACATAACTTGGGTGAAACTTCTCTTTTACTTTGGCACTATGCCAAAGGAGCACACAAATCCTTGTCTGAGGGTCTGCTTTTGGGGAATTTGACCTAAAATGTGGTAGAGCTCAGTCTCAAACCTAGCTTCGCCTTCCTCCAAAGCTAGTGCTGCATGTACCACCTCATGCTGGCTCTTGTTGTTAGATGCTCAGCAGAGAATCTGTTGAAGCAGTATTTTTTTTTTTCTGGCGTGATCCCTAATAGTACCATTTGATTCTGGAAGTAAAACCTTACCTGACGTTCTTTTTAAAAACAAAACAAACAACAGTATTTCCTCTAGTATATCGATTTAGTAGCAAAATCTATTAGAACGCATTTAAAATATTTCTACGATGTAGATATAGATAAAAAATACTACTGAACAGAACTGCTAAGCACTAGTAAGTTTGAAATATTCATTTTATAAACTGTACTTCCTGGGTTCAAATTCTAGTCTTGGCCCTTATTAAAATATGACCCCAATATACTACTTGAATTTTTTGCACCTCATTTTGTGTGCTTATGAAATTGGGGTAAATACTTATGCCATAGTATTGTTATTAGGATTCAATTATTTCATACGCCTAAAGTACTTAGAGGATACCTGGCATATCTTAGAGATTAAAGACTAAATAAACATTATTGTTACATGGCTTAGTAAAAATACCCTCTGCTTTGATTCAACAAACCTTTAGTGAGCACTTTATGGAAAGACCTAGAAGAAATAGTTCCTGTAATTAAGGAACGCCAGAATTTAATCAGAAAAACAGGCATGTCAATCTAGAGTGGTGCATGATAAAACAGAGTCATGGAGGTTTGGCTCCTATTATTCATCTTAATGTATTGGGACTGTCACAAATTCAGACTGGCAGATATAGATTGGGATATGAAATAGGCAGGAGGTAGGGGGAAGCAATTGTTTTTCGGTTTTTTGTTTTTTTAGAGACAGAGTCTTTCCCTGTCTCCCAGGCTGGAGTACAGTGGCACAATCTCTGCTCACTGCAACCTCTGCCTCTCAGGTTCAAGCAATTCCCCTGTTTCAGCCCCCCGAGAAGCTGGGATTACAGCAATGCACCACCACGCCTGGCTAATTTTTGTATTTTTAGTAGAGACAGGATTTCACCATGTTGGCCAGGCTGGTCTCGAACTCCTGACCTCGGGTAATCTGCCCATGTCAGCCTCCCAAAGTGTTAGGATTACAACCATGAGCCACTGCACCCAGCCGAAGCAATTGTTAAATGTGCCTCTGGCATTTGTGGTTAATGCAGCAGTTGTAAATGTATTATGCTTTCAATTTTTGTTTCTCTAAGCTTTTATTTAACTTAATTTTTTTTTTAAATAGCTATGTCTTTAGAGATTTTACACTAAGGTAGCAACCCAAAGACATGGGGTTCAAGTGCTCATGCTACCACTTCCTGGCTTTGTAACACCGGTGATCCTCTCTCCACATTAATTCCTTATCTGTGAAATGAGCCCAGCACACATCCCCTTTTTGCTGCTCTCAGAGAGAATGAAGACCAAAGACAGTAAATGGATGTGCCAGTGGGAGTTAGATTTCAGATACACTCGGGTTTGAATTCTGACTCTGCCACTTACTAGCTGTGCAAACCTGGCTGAGTGATTGATCTTTCAAAACCTCAGTCTCTTCATCTATGTAATGGAAATAATTATACCTATCTTCTAAAGATTGCTTTGAGGATTGGTTGAGATTATGTATATAAAAATCCTAGAACATTAGCAAGCTCATAACTCAATTAGCTCTTTTCATTACCTATTCCTTTTATTGCAGCTTGGGTAAGAATGTGTCACAGGAATCAAATGAAGCAGCAATCCTGCTTCTGAAATGTACAACAGCGTCACCACAGAAGGGAAAAAACCACCTCTGTGTTTGTCTCCCTGGCACAGCCAGATGACTTGAGGAAGTTTGAAAATGTTAAGAGTTCAGACAAGCAATATGGAAAGACAAAACACCGCCCCAAATTGTGCCTGTAACACATGCAGAAAGCAGATAAGGCTTATCGTTTATAATGTAAAAGGGAGGATTTATTAAACTAGATAAGGATCTAGGATTTATGATGAATTCTGTTTCTGTTTCTTATCCAACCCCTTTTAAGTTTTTAATAATTCACACCTCTAAAGTTATATGGGCTATGTAACTCTCTTTTATTGCCCAGTCTTTCCTTTCAGAAGACACATAAAACATTGCAAGGATTTGTAGACACTAAGAAACAATCGCAGGAAGCCAGAGAATTTGCCTAAAAATTGAAGCTGAGTCAAATAGGAAAAGTCCCCGTAACCAAGAGCAACCAGACAGCGTCTATTGTGACTTTGCCACATGAGAGACCCTGCTAAAACACCAAAGCCACCAGTATCCAAAACTGTAGAGTTTCTTGAAAAACACACATGAAAATCATTTCCTGTCTGTCACTGAACTACCAAGTTGCTATAATATTATGTCTCTGGTGTGACTTTCAATATAGATAAACAATTTTGCTTTCTTTTTAAAGTTAACGTCACCAACAGTACATTCCCGACTTAAAATGTGGCTATTCTCTTATTTCATACTTATTAAAATTTTATTTTCTTCTTATAGTTGGCATGCATGTTTTATATATGCATATGAATACTTGCATATTTATATATATGGACAGCATGGAATTCCAAGGCCATTATGGAAAAAAGCTTAATGTTGTTTTCGTCCAACCCTCTCCTTTAATGGATACAAATACCGCGTCCAGGAGAGGACAATGACTTGCTGAAGGCCTTACAGTTACAAGTAGGACATGGACCACCATATTTTTTTTCTTTTTCTTTTTACCTCTCCACTATATCATAGTGCCTTTTAGACCAGGGTAAAACAAAACAAAACAAAAATAAATAAAACCTACAAAGCAGACAGGAATGCCTGAATGTAACGGAACATATTTATTATTAGGTTGTTGGAAGCACTGAAGCTAGAGAGACCATGTGTCCTAGTTTGTCAGGAATATTTCAGGTTTGCACCTGTTGTGCTTTTGTAATAATCAATAGCATCCTCGTTTACTTTCAAAAATGTGCTGGTTTGGAGGATTATATATGGTCACCCTAATTAAAACACACGTTTCATGTTGAATGCCAGGATCCACATTTTACTTGCAAAGAATCAGAAAACATATTCTAAAATTTGGCTTCCCATAAGAAAATATACAAACTCTGTCACAAGAGTTGGGATTTTGAAAAGTGGGCGGGTAACACTATGTACTTGAAAATGAGCAAGACCATGTGGAATGGACCAAAGATGAGCTAGCCCTGGCCCCAAAGACTCAAGACACAAGTGTAGTTTTGCAAGGTGTATTCAATGAGAATTGTGGCTCTCTTTTTATTTTTGCTTGTTTTTAACAAACAAAATGAAAATATATGAAAGAGTAGTAAAGTGATGCTGTAATTAAAAAAAAAAAAAAACAAACATAGCTGTGTGGGCATGGTGGCTCATGCCTGTAATCCCAGCACTTTGAGAGGCCGAAGAGAGGGGTGGATCACTTTAGGGCAGGAGTTCGAAACCAGCTTGGCCAACATAATGAAACCTCATCTGTACTAAAAATATGAAAATTAGCCAGGCGTGGTGGCTCACGGCTGTAATCCTAGCTACTCGGGGGAATGAGGCAGGAGAATCACTTGAACCCAGGAGGCAGAGGTTGCAGTGAGCCGGGATTGCACCAGCATGGGTGACGGAGGAGCACGACTGTCTCCAAAAAAAGAAAGAAAGAAAAAAAAAAAGAAACCACAACTGAGAGTTGAGACGCAAGTGCAGTTCTTAGCAAAGTGTGTCTTGAGGCGAGTTAGTATATTTCTCTTGGCCCTATCGTTTCTGTCATCTATAAAATAAAGGGAATGAATGCAACTATCTCTTTCCAGTTCTAATTTTAGACTCCCATAGTCTTATTAATAAATTTCTACAATTTTTTCCTTCCCTTGGAATACGTATTACCCATTCATCCACTAATTACTCCCAAATTCTTGATGATACAAGTATTTCCTCAGAAATTTCAGAAAGAATGAGAAATAAGTAACATAAAGAATTATCTCCTCCTGGGATTTACCTCTGGCATTAACACAATGTAACAAAATAAGGTGGGAACAAAGAGGGTCCATCTCTTCATTCCAGTGTCCTGGCTCAGACAAACGTCACTTGTATGTCCCATGTTCTATTTTATCAGCTCAGTGGCAAACCAAGACTCTGCCTATAGGTGTGGAATGGATAAAATAGAAAAATGTGGCATGACCAATTGGCTGAACATGGCTTTCTCCCCAACTGGTTCAGACTGCAGCCCAGCAACTCATACTGACAATAGATAAAGCTGAAACAATGGGATTAGATATGGTATAACTTTACTTGATGACACGAATAGACCTAGCTTCATTTTTCTAGTGTTGATGGCTGAATTTTAATAAGTCCAAAGGTCAGTTACTTTTTGACCGCTTATATGGAGAGAAAACTGATATCTAGGGAAAGTTGATTGTATTATTCTTTCTGCACACATAGCAAGTTGATTTTCTACTTATAGAGAATGTTTTTAATTAGTGTTTGAATTGTGCATTAAAATCAGGCTTCTATAAATAGTAAACAGTTGTGATATTTTATACCTTAAAATTCAAAACTTTTTTTTCTCCCTCATTTGATGAATTCTAACCCATAGCTCTCTGTTTACATGTTTGCTATTTTGGTTCTGTGTAATTCTAGAAATAACTAGTTTCAGACAGTTATGGTTTAGTGAACGCGGGGAATTGCTTTAGCTAAAATTATTGTTGCTTGTTTCTAAAACTCCTACAGAATAAATCTACGGTCTTTGGAAAAGCAGAAGTTATTTCCAATGACACATACTATTTGCTGAAAATTTACGGTAGATTGACTCATGCATCTTTGCATTGTACTTAGATTAAAATACTATAGCTTTGGTTGAGGGGTAGATGTGTCAGTGGCCTCGCTGTGGCTTAACAGTTTGTTTTGATAGGACAGAGAAAGTTTACCTAATTATAGGAGGCTCATTATTGGTTCTGAAGGAGGAAAAAAGTCATCTCAACATTGATTTCTTCTGGAAATGAATCATGCAGTTGTATAACTTTTAGCACCACTGTCTGTCTCCATCTGTGATCTTTTTTTTTTCTCTCTCTTTTAGTTAATGTGAAGTTTGTCATTTCAAATAATGTCTGATGTCTGGCTCCAGGCTATTTGTAGATTTATCCTACTCAACATGTGTCACTCATCTTTGTTTAGAATCTGCAACCTTCATCCTAGCAACCTCTTTTTATTTTATCCTTGCCTTTGCTTCATTGGTGGCTCTATACAGATGATAATAGACTCTTGCAGTAAGACTATGATTAATGGTAGGTATCAAAAGTCCATAAATGTACAGTAAATTGAAATTCTTGACATGAATTTATCATCCAGATAAATATTGGCTGCATCTTATTTTAACAGACGCTTTATCCATATTTTATAGTGGCTAACTCATCCTTTTAGCAGTGCCTCTTAAAGAAACTGTAGAAAGTTCAAGTGTGTCACTCCACACATTTAATCTCTGAGTTGAAGCTGGAGCCATGAGGATTCTTCCAAATGTGAAAAAAAATAAGCCTTGGAATTCCAAATGATTATAATCTTTATTTCAGTCTTTCTTGATTTTTATGTGATGTTTACTTTGTGTATCTGCTTGCACACAAACAAACAAAAAATCGATTCCAGCATGTTGTTGCCTATTTAGGAATCAAATTTTATCTAAACATGATCATGACCCATAAACTATCTTCCTATGGTCTCATAGGCTAGTCAGTGGTCCTAATATACGTTGAACAACAGAATTTTCTATCTCACCTTTAGATTTAATGTGAAGTAACCAACATGAATTTTCAAGAACTCAGCTAAGAATGTGATGAGGCCTTAGGAAAAACATGCCCTTGCAAAATCCCTAAATGCTGACAATTCTCCTAAGTAATTCAGCACTTCCACCTTGAACTTTATTCAAAAATGTATTAATATAAACCAACAGATGTTAAAGGGTACCATCTCAAAAGAAATAATACATCATTATCATAAAGAAGAAGCCACCCTCAAATAAAAGCGTATTTGTATCTGTACAAGGTAAACAATTTGAGTACATCTGAGCTTTGGTGAAACTGGTTTACCACTTTTACTCTCTTGCCACATGGGTAATGGATCAAGCAGCCAGAAAATCATGGACTCATTTCAACTGTGGAAGTTCAGGGCGCGACTCCAAGCCAAAAGTGTGGCCATGGCCAGCTGTCTCAAGCCTCTATGTGTACTCAGTAACCAATAGTATGTTACAACATATGCTGCGTCAATCTAGCCATTGGCCTTCCAGACCAAGTTAGGAGGGTTTTTATTGCATTTGGTGCACTGACAAGGAAGCTTTGATTGTATTCTATGGGTCAGGAAGTAGAAAAGCACAAAGACTAAAGATGAAAATACAATTTAGACTTTTTACTTTCAGGTTCATAACAGTAATATATTCATTTTTGTCTCCTTTTAGAACTAACCTATATTTAATATGTAAATGCAGGTTTCCCAAACACTTCCCCTATTAGTCGGAATTACAAAGAGTTTCCTTTCTGGAAAAAAAATGTTTATGTGCAAAACTAGAATGTATTTATTCTTTTAAGAATGAACCCTAAAAGTACTGGTTCATTTTCTGTTCTAATACTTTCCAGTTTTCTACATTTTGCTGTAAAGACAGACTAAAAACTAATAGGATAAAAACAAATGGCTCTGAGTGTTTAATGTTAAGGGTGTCATGCTAATCATAGTAAAAACCAATTATTAAAAACATAGCTCTCAGTAATAAAGCAAATAAATGGAAAATCTGAATTTCCCTCTCTTATTTAAAAAAAAAAAAAAAACCTGAGAGAATTATGAGAAAAACAGGCCTACCTCAAAGATGTTAGACAAATCTGATTTTCAAGATAAATTCTAGAGTTTGAAAAATTATAATATATACACACACACACACACACACACACACTACTGTAGAATAAGAACCATCAGTCTACATGATAACCCCCAATCCGTGGGTACTCAATCATCAAAGAAAAAAAATTATTATTTAGCATACTTATTTAGTAAAGCAGAAGAATAGCATAAGAGTATTTGAAAAGTTGGTTTTGTTTTTTAAATATTTTTTTCTGACTTTTATTTTAGATACAGAAAGTACATGTACAGGTTTGTCACCTGGATATATTGCACTCAGGTATTGAGCCTAGTACCCAATAGGTAATTTTTCGATCCATGCCCCACTTCCTCATTTCCCCCTCTAGTGGTCTGCAGTGTTTATTGTTCCCATGTTTATGTCCATGGCTGATCAATGTTTAGCTCCCACTTATAAATGACAACATGTAGATTTGGTTTTCTGTTCCTGCATTAACTCGTTTAGAATTATAACCTATAGCTCCATCCATGTTGCTGCACAGCACACAATTTTATTCTTTTTTACAGAGTGTTCTGTAGATGTCTATTCATTCCAGTTGGTCAAGTGTCAAGTTTAAATCCAGAATTTCTTTGTCAGTTTTATGACTTGATAATCTAACATTGTCAGTAGGATATTGATGCCTCCCACTATTATTGTGTGGTTGCCTAAGTCTTTTTATAGGTGAAGACCTTATATTATGAATCTGGGTGCTCCAATGCTGGATGTATATATTTAGGATGGTTAAGCTTTCTTTTTGGATTTTACCTTTTATTATTATGTAATGTCCTTTTTTTGGCCTTCTTTTCATTGGTTTAAAATCTGTTTTATCTGTTATAAGAATAGTGACTCCTGCTCTTTTCTGTTTTCTCTTTTTATGGTGGATCATAATCCATCCCCTGACTTCGAGCCTGTAGGTGTTGTTACATGTAAGATGGGTCTCTTGAAGACAGCAGATGGTTGGGGCTTGTCTTTTTATCCAGCTTGCCACTCTATATCTTTTAAATGGGGCATTTAGCCCATTTACATTCAGGAGTAATATTGATATGTGAGATTTCAATCCTGCCGTGTTGTCAGCTGGTTGTTATGCAGACTTGATTATGTAATTGTTTTATTGTGCCTGTGGGCTATGGGTTTAAGTGTGTTTTTGTGGTAGCAGGTACTGTTCTTTTGGTTCCATGTTTAGCACTCCCTTAAGGACCTCTTGTAAGGCTGGTCTTATTGAAATGTATTCCCTCAGCATTTGTTTGTCTGAGAAGGATTTTATTTCTCCTTCACTTATGAAGCTTAGTTTTCCAGGATATGAAATTCTTGGTTGGAATTTCTTTTATTTAAGCATGCTAAAAATAGTCCCCCAATGTCTTCTGGCTTGTAAGGCTTCTACTGAGAGGTCTGCTGCTAGCCTAATGGGGTTCCCTCTGTACATGACTTGACTTTTCTCTCTAGCTGCCTTTACATTGGTTTTTAACAAAGAGAAATTCTCAAGCTCAAACATTAAGTCTTATTAACTGTATTATCACTAGGGATTAGGTACATTCATAACATACAGTAGGTTCACCTAAATTCCTGATGAAGCATAGGTATTTTCTTTTTTTTGAGACAGAGTCTCACTCTGTTGCCCAGGCTGGAGTGCAGTGATGCAATCTCAGCTCACTGCAAGATCTGCCTCCCAGGTTGACACCATTCTCCTGCCTCAGTCTCCTGAGTAGCTGGGACTACAAGTGCCACCACTGCACCCGGCTAATTTTTTGTATTTTTAGTAGAGACAGGGTTTCACTGTGTTAGCCAGGATAGTCTCGATCTCCTGACCTTGTGATCTGCCAGCCTCAGCCTCCCAAAGTGCTGGGATTACAGGCGTGAGCCACCGTGCCTGGCCGATATTTTCTTTTAACACGTATTATAGGAGGCTACATTACTGGTTCTGAAAGAGGAACATTATGTCATCTTACCTGATTTTACCTGAAAATGAATCATACTATAAATCATACTATAACGTCTATCACTACTGTCTGTCTCCATTAATGAGTGAATTCAATTATCTTAAAATTCAATTTTCCCCATTTTGGGGGGAAATACAGTATTGCTATGGCTGAATAAGCTATTAGGAGAAGAGTCGATATGGCTTTGAGGCTGAAATTCAGACTGAAGTTGATTGTGCTCAGTTCCAGGACACCGTCATTAGCCATGAAACCTCGGACAAGTCATTTAACTTCGAAGCAACTCTTTCCTGGTAAAAATGGTCCCTACCTACTTGGCTTTGTGTGAGAATTTAGTTCATACATGTAAAGTACTTGCAAAATGAATGTTACCTAGCACTTCATAAGTTTCACCTACTCTATTTTGCATGAGATTATCAAAGATAATGCACTTAATTGAAAAACTCTTGTAATTTATAACTTTTAACAATATCCACAGTAACCAAACAAAAAATAACTGACTTTTCACTTTAATAGGCTCCTGAATGTCAAGGAAAAAAATAAATAAGGTTCATTTGGCCTACAAAATTTTGGTTTAATTTTAAACCCACAGCTACCTATTGAAATCAACTTATGGCAGCCTTAAAGTGATATGATTTCTTCAGAAGTGGGTCAGTAAAGAGATTTTCTATTTCAAGAGAATCTTATAAATCACCAGATAAAGACTATGAGAAACGGCATATACACACTTATAGCCTGATTAAATATCTGGATGGATATTTTTTCTTGGGGAAAAAGTCCTATATTTTATGGCTTAGTAATTTATTCTACTTTAGTAAAGCTGTTACCTTTTAAGACAACACAAAATTGAATGAATATATCATTCTAAGTGTAATTCATGTGGAAAAAATGTCTATTTTTGGAGATAAAAAGGCAGATAAATCAGTCCACATCTTGGTTACTGATGCAAAAGAACTCTGCCACGGTGGAAGGATATGTCAGTGATTCTGTCCTAAAATTATTGACATGTTTATAGAATGGGCCTGAGGAGGCCAAGTTCATGTGCTCATTGCCTGTGCAGGTTAAGTAGCAGTGATCTGTCCGTTACCCCTACACTGCTCCCTATTTAATTAAGCCAATTTATTTTTCATACATCTGAAATATTCTGCGAAGTCTTACCACCAGCAAGAAAGCTAAACTATTAATACTGCAGCTAAGGATGAACTAGAGCAAAAGAGAAAACTGATTGATTTTTAAAATGAATTAATCCTTACTCCTATCCTCTTTCTAAAGCCAAGTATTTAAGAGAAACAGGGATATCTTATAGAACTATTGACTAAAAACTGGTTTCTGAGTTAGAGGTGCAAGATTAAAAAAAAGTGGACATGAAAGTTGTGTAATAAAATAAAATTTAAGAACATAATCAATTTCAAAATTGAATCAATAAAAGCATGAATTATAAATAATGTACCCACTTATTGCTTTTCGTAGATTACTGTTTTATGTGATATTTGGATTACAACTTGCTTCCTTTTTTAGTGATAAAACCACCAATATAGCAAATTAGAAAATCGAAATTCAAGTCCCTATGATTCCCAACAATCTGGCTGAGGGCAAATCTTTTAACCTTCTTGAGCCTCAGTTACTGTATTTTTAAAGTGAAGGTTTTTATGAGGAAGATGGAGATAATTTATCTATTGAAAATGTTATCAATGTTTTAAAACAGCAACAAGAATATCCTGCTTGGGGGACCAAGGTGTAAGTCTGAGACTTGATCACAAACTAGAGCGCCTGGCACACAGAGATGGGGCTGAATCACTGTTCACAGAATGCTCATTAACGCATGAATGAATCAATGAATATGCAGTGGATAAAAGATTGTGAAACTTAGCCATAACATGAGGAAAGAAAATTAAAACAATGAAAAGCTCATACCATATTAATAGAGACTGTGATTCATTTTGGAGGGTGATGACATTATTTAAATTCTCAGTTTCTTAAATGTATACCATACACAGTTTTTAACACATTGAAGGAATGTGGCAAATGATAAAGGTAAAGGTTCTGAATCTAGTGAGAGAGGGTAGAGACAGATGCTCAGACTCAGCTTAGATTCAGGCTTTGGGGCTTGAATCCTAGCCCTGCACTTCAATTGCTGTGCGATGTGAGGCAAATCACTTAAACACTCTGTCTGACTTTTTTCACATTAAAAAAAAATGAGAACGCTAACAGTTTTACTATGTCATACCAAACATCAAAAGAGATAGCCAAGATAGTAAAATGAATGACCTTTCTGGGGTGACTTTTTTAGCCCCTGAGCACCTGGTGATAGAAAATACAACAGGATGGCAAAATTTCTGTAAATATTCCCATCTATAAGATTATTAAAAATATTGAAGTTTCTCATTCTTAAGCAAAATTCATTTGGCTTGGTGATTGCAAAGCATTTTAGTCAATAGGGTTCTAGCAATATTCCATAATTTTAGCTTGAGTTTGCAAAACACATGCATTTTTTATAGGAGGTCAGGCACTAGACAAATTATGAAAAATGATAGCAGCACCAAGTCTTTGCGTACGCTGACGTCTCACAAAGATCACATTAATGCCACTAAGACAGTGTTGCTGGGGAAGAGTTATTACAAGTCCTCTCAGCCAGTTAAGTATTTTAGAAGAAAAATGACAACTCCAGCCATTACCCAAGGCATTATCTCATTGAATTTTTAAAGCTACCATAGCTATCATTACTGGCCTTAATTTCTAAGATCTGAATTCAGTTTCCAGTTGTGACATTTATTAGTTATACAAAATTCATTATGTCCTCTTAAAGTTCCCCATGTCTCCATTTACTCACAGAGGAATGAGATCCTCAGATAAAAATAATGTCTGTGGAATAAATTATAAACAGTTAAGCAAGCCCGCCCTCTCCTAAGGCTAGTTGGTGATGTTGTTTCTGTGCCATTCTATCTTCAGGGGAGAGAAAAATAAGAATTATTACATGCTAACTGGAAGACATGTTGCTGGTGGCAATAACTGTCTTAAGGTAAAAGTATTTTTATTTTAGAACTTACTAACAAATTTAGTCGAAGGCAAACAAGCAAGAGAGCTAAACTCTCTGCAAAATGAAAATAAAACAAACAAAAAAAAGATTTTGGAGCTGCTTTGGCAGCCAAGACAGCAGGAGAGGGAGGAGATCTGGGAACTAAGAAGAAAGGGGAAGGCATAAAATTTCAGAGAAAAATGTGGAGAAGGAAAGTCCTGAGCGAAGATGGCAAAGAGGAAATTCCTAGTGTGATACTGGCTAGAGAATTCTAATGAACAGGAATGCCTCCTACTCAATTTTAAGTGGTTTGATTTGATGTGCTCTAAAATAATAGCTCTGTTATCCTCAACACTTCAGTAGAAAAATGCTGTCTAAAACTGCCTTATATAGGGATGCTTCAGGGAAACCGTAAAAGGAGGGACTATGTTCTATCTGTGGGTGAGAGCAAGGGGGAGAAGTGAAATGAGCTGCAGGAAGAGAGGGTCAAGATGCTAAAAAGAGATGAGCAGCAGTGAATAGGAAATGAGTCTTCAGCAATTCTCAGCAATCTCAGTGAGGGCAATAGGCTAGCAAAGTTTGCAAGGCAGAAGCTCAAGGCTGTTTCATTTAAGGATGAAAGAGCATTATTACTCCTCAAAGCAGGAACACTTGAGTATGGTAAGGTGTGTGGCACCTGGGTTCCACATTTCCTAACATACACAGTATGAAAGATTACGTTT
This sequence comes from Theropithecus gelada, assembly GCF_003255815.1. Taxonomy (NCBI): domain Eukaryota; kingdom Metazoa; phylum Chordata; class Mammalia; order Primates; family Cercopithecidae; genus Theropithecus; species Theropithecus gelada. Next base: position 121,268,000 of record NC_037676.1, read on the forward strand.
GAGTTAGTGAGCAATAGTTCTTAGCAGGTTCTGTGCAGTGAACAATCAGGGTTTAAATCCACACTTCACTACTTTCCTCTGAAACACAAAGTCAGTTACTAAAGTCTTCTAAAGTCCGTTCTCCATTTGTGTCTCCAGATGGTAACAGCTGCCTCTCAGGATTATAGGCAATTTAAAAAAAAAAAAAAAAAAAAGGGCCTTATTTCTGAAGATCTGTAATATGATAGCTTGCACACAGTTAAACTTACACAATGACCTTCATTCTTTCCTTCAGTTCTTGATTTAGTCTGTTGACTTCAAATAATTTACAGTAGTCCCCTCTTTATCCATGGGGGATACATTCCAACTGGATACTTGAAACCGTGGATAGTATTGAACCCTATATATACTGTTTTTTTTTTCTATACATACATACCTATGATAAAATTTAATTTACATACTAGGCGCCGTAAGAGGTTAACAGCAACTAATAATAAAATGGAACAATTAAAACAACATGTCAGCATCACTACTCTTGCACTTTGGGGCCATTATTAAGTACAATAAGGGTTACTTGGACACAAGCTCTGTAATATTCCAACCAGTCTCTCTCATCTCCAAGATGATTACTAAGTAACGACCAGGTAGCTAGTCAGAGTGGATAGGCTGGACAATGGAGGAATTCATGTCCCAGGCAGAATAGAGTAGGAGATGGTGTGAGATTTCATCATGCTACTCAGATGGCATCCAATTTAAAAACCTATGAATTGCTTATTTCTGGAATTTTCCATTTAATATTTTCAGAGTATGGTTGAACTGAAACCATTGAAAGTAAAACTGCAGATAAGAGGAGACTAATGTATTTTAGGAATGCAACTTGTAAATGTCATTATTTGCCAGGGGAATTCTTCAGATTGCAATAATCAGATTGCAAACAGGTCATATAAAGACATTTGCATTTTAAAATATAAGTGATGATGATATTCATTTAGGAAACATGTAAGAGACAAAGAGTCACTTAGCAGAGATGCCATGGGGCTGGGACTGGTTAGAAGAACGGAACACAAAACCAATTTTGAGTTGAGCTCAGCGGTACAATCCTAAAACATAAACCTAGCTTGTGGCATCCGAAATCACTCACATCATTCTTGCTTGGGGTCCCTAGATTCTTGCTTCCATTTTCTATGATGTATTCTAGAATGATGCCTCTGGAATTAACAAGTTTTAAAAATATTTTGCAACAAAATTATTATTTTTAAATAAAAGTGTTCCTCAATGTTGTATAAATTGTGACATGTCCTTCCTTATAAACTTTTGAATCCTTTCACATAAAAAGTAATTATATGTGTAAAAGACTTCAATATCTATGAATGTTATGAAGTAGAAATTTTAGTCATTTATGGGAACATAGAAAATGAAGGCTATTTTCTTGATGATTAAGTTTAGATCTTCTCAAAAGTAATTTATGAAAATATGTTTTGAGAATTTTACATGATGTAAGCAACCCAAATCTGTGATGTGAAGTATCTAAAACATAAACAGACCATTAAAAAAGAAACATATTATTTATTAGGCACATGCTTCTCAGTAGAGTTGAAATAAATATTTATCTCCATAAAGCAGAAAACATTTTCCCAGGAATGGGTTGTATTCTGTGTTTTATCAGTTCAGCAAATGCCTGATAGCCTTTCTTAACTTCTCTGTGTTGGGTATCAAACAAATACAATAGGTCAACCACTCACTGTTCAGTCTGTGGAAACCCTACTGATTGAGGCTTCTCGGAAGCAAGGGGTAAAGGAAGAACAGGAAGTGGCAATGACCCTGAAGAACACTCATCTCTGACCTCTGTGTATAGCAAGGAGAGAGAAAAGTATGCTCTTTAGTAACTCAATCTTTATTTTCCTATTTCTCAGGAGCCCATGTACTGTAAACCTGTATTTGACCTGCTGCCACAAGGTTAACATAGACCCACAGCCTCCACATTTGCAAAATGGTGAGCTAAGATACAGAATAAGTAAATACTCATCCCAGGAGCAAAATTGTTGATGGCGTTGAAAGCTGGCTCCATGCCTCAAAAATGTCAAGTCACAACTAATGTTTAACAGTTTCTATTACACATATTCAATTTAATCAGCTATTTGTCTTAGAGAGCATAAAGCAATTTAAAATTGATCATGTGTTTGAGCTGACTACAAAGAATAAAAATGCCTGTCAAAAAGAGAAAAAAAGTGCTATTAAGTATCAATTTCCTTTTTGCACTGCCAAAAACATCAAAGAATCTTCCAGTTATAAAATCTGAACATGCTTCCTCTTCAGAGTTGACAATTTACCAAATCCTATTCTGTCTTTAAAATACCTTGACTGTTTTTTTTTCTCTTCTCAGTTTCTATTTTTTGAGCTCTCATTCACTCCAATGACTTTAATTACGACTGATATGTAGATGACTTTCTAATCTGTACCCCGGACTGGAATTTTTTTTGAGCCACCAGAAACCAACTCCACATATCCAAAATTCAATTCATCTACTTCTCACAATTTGCATTCCTTGTTTCAGTAAATGACACCGTATCCAATTGTTTAAGGCAGGAACCTGGCAATCACCCTGACTTCTTCCTCTTCTTTACCCTCAATTTCCAAAGAATCAATAGGTCTTGTCACTTCCATTTGTGTTAATACCTTGAATCGATTTGCTTCTCTATAACCCCATTGTTGCTGATAATGTCCAGGGCACCCTTAAAAAATCAAGCACTACAGGTTGCCTATTCAATATCTATTCTTGCTTCCAAAGCCTTGATTTACCTAATTAAAAATGTTTAATCTCTTAGTTTCCCTTGCTGCTAGCATAGGACATAATTCCGGCCAATGAGATGGAAGTTAATTTTACCCCAAAAGTTTTTTGGGAAAAACTCCTTAAAATTGATTAACTTAACTGTCTTGTTTCATCAGCTCTTGATCCACAACCTTTCCCTTCATGCCTAGAATGTAGACGCAATGTCTGAATTGCAGCAGCCCTTTTGTGAGTACAAGGAGAAAAGCTCCATGCAAAAAACAGTGAAGCCAGAAGGGAGAAGTCATGGTTGTTGGCAGTAGCATGGTGCTACTATGTCAAGATTTTCTGTGTCCATATTTCTTACTATCTGAAAAAACAAACACACAAACAAAATAAAACAAAACACCTCATTTCATTAAGTCAGTAAGCCACTGTTACTGGGTTTCTATTACATGAAGCCAATGAAGTTGTACCTCTGTCACATTTCTCATATCCTCCATTTTATTTCTAATATTGGCATTTAAAAAAAAAAATCTTCACGGGCCATGATTGCCCTTATGATAGTTCCAAACTCCTCAGCAGCATGTATAACGCCTTTCAGGATCTAGTTCTTAACTCTAGGTTAAGCTTCATTTATCCCATCAAGTTCGAACCTCTATGCTCAATCAATTATACTTTCAGTTCCTCAAACACATCATTCTCTCAACTAAGACTTAAATGTGCTATTCTGTCTAAATGGAATATTCTTTTATTCCTCTCCCACTTTACTTGGATAACTGACAAGTTTTCTAAAATCCTGCTGTTATGGTTTGGCTCTGTGTTCCCACCCAAATCTCATCTCAAATTGTAATCCCCATGTGTCAAGGGAGGGAGGTGACTGGATCATGAGGGTGGTTTCCTCCACGCTGTTCTCATGATAGTGAGTGAGTTCTCATAAGATCTGATGGTTTTGTAAGTGTTTGACATTTCTTCCTTCACTTGCTCTTCTTTCTCATGCCTCCTTGTGAAGAAGGTACTTGCTTCTCTGTCACCTTTCGCCATGATTGTAAGTTTCCTGAGACCTCCCACGCCATGTGGAACTGTAAGTCAATTAAACCTCTTTCCTTTATAAATTACCCAGTCTTGGGTATTTATTTATAGCAGTGTGAAAACAGACTAATATACCTTCTTAGGAAACACATCCTGAAAGAAACCTTTCCTGATCCAACAAGCCTAGATCAGGTGCCTCTACTCTGGGTCCCTATAACAATTACATGCCAGTATTTATCTCCATCAGAATATTTTCCACACTAATGACAACTACTATTGTACTTCTCTGTCCCCTCAACTAGATGAAGATAAATTTCTTAAGGAAAAATTGTGTCGTATTCACTGTTGTAATTCCCTGGTTTATCACAATAGCTGATAAATAGTACTATATAGTTGTTGAATGAGTAGATGAATAAATGCATTTTCATTACACATATCTATCATTCAAGCTCAAACTCCCATCATTATGTGCCCGTACAATTCATTCTAATTCATCCAATATTATTTAAGACATTGTGGTATGTAATTAATCACAGAACAACAATAATGAAAATTGTTGCCTCCAGCTCCATTAGGACCAGAAAAGGGTATTCATTTCTTAATAAGTTAAAAAGGTGTAGGGTACTTGAGCTCTTTAATGCAATTAATTTTTGTAATTAACTTTATAATTAGGTATATTTAAATGAAAAATTTAGTTGTATCTATATTAATGTTTTTCTTTTATCTGGTTGTTTTCTATCAATTACTTTGACTGCAAAAGCCTCAACTGAAGACACTAAATCAGGGCATATAGAACCAGAAACAATCTTAAGATTACTGACTTCCTGAATCTACACGGACTTCTCTTCAAAATAGAGTCAAAATACAATTTGTCTACTTGACTATTTCCAGTCTTAAAAAAACACTACTCGAGAATTATAACTATTCCAAGACTTTTGGAATACAGTTTTCATGTAGGTTTGAGGTTTTTTTTTTTTTTACACTTTTATGGAGGTATAAATTATATGTCATAAAATTAACTAATTGTAAGTGAAGAGTTGGATTTTTTAGTATACTTATATAGTTGTGCAATCATCACTTTACTGTAGATTTATAACACAGCCGTCACTTCCAAGAGTCCCATTGTGTCCATTTTCAAACAATCCCTGCTCTCACTCTCAGCCCCAGGCAACCACACATCTGCTTTCTATGTGTAGAGGGTTGCCTTTTCTAGAAATTTCATATAAAAGGAGTCATACATGATGTATCCATTTGTGTCTGATTTTTCTTTTTTTATTTAGCATAATTTGGAGATGCAGTGCCATCTATGTTGCATGTATCAGCAGTTTGTTACTTTTATCGTTGAATAGCATTCCATTGTATAGATATACAATGTTCTGTTTACTTACTACTTGTGGATGTTTGTATTTTTTCCAATTTCTGGCTATGATGAATGACACTGTTATGAACATTTATGAAGAAGTGTTTGTGTGGACACACGTCTTGATTTCTCCCAAGTAGATATCTAGGAGTTTAATTGCTGAATTATGCTTTAAGTTTATATTTAACTTTTTAAGAAGCTGACAAACTGTTTTCAAAAGTGACTGTACATTTTACATCCATACCAAAAATGAATGAGGGCTTCAATTTACCACATTTCAGCAAACACTCAGTATTGTCACATTTATTATTATTATTATGGCTAGTCTTACCTGTATATAGTGATATCTCATTGAAATTTAATGAATAAAAATTGTAAGCACCTTTTTATGTGTGCATTAGCTATTTACCTTCTTTGTTGAATGTCCATTTAAATATTTTGCCCATTTTTAATTTGATTGTATTATTTAGCCAAGCACAAATTCTTTATTGGATATATGATTTGCAAATGTTTTTTCCAGTCTGTGACTTTTCTGTTTACTTTCTTAATGGTGTTTTTTGAAGCACAAATGCTTTAAATTTTGATGTAGTATAATTCATCAATCTTTTATGAATTGTTCTTTTGGTGTACTATCTAAGAAACTTCTACATAACCCAAGGTTGCAGAGGTCTTCTCCTATGTTTTTTTAAGAAGTTTTATAGTTTTGTCTTTTATATGTAAACCTTTGATACATTTCAGTAAATTTTTGTGTATACTGTGAGATAGGTTCCAATTTCATTTCTTTGCACATTGTAGCTACCTAATTTTTACAGTGTCATTTGTTGAAAAGACTATTATTTCCCCCACTTAGTTGCCTTGGTACCTTTGTTAGCAATCAATGAACCATGAATGTGAGAATGTATTTCTGGGCTTTCTAGTTGGTTACATTAATCAGTACTTTGCATATCTCCCTCCATACTGAGCCTATCTCTGTGGAAGCAAAGTTGTTGGATTTTCTGGCTGTCCCTGTGCTGATAAAACTGCAATTCTCACCAACTGCAATGAGGAGAGAGGTGGAGTTTTCTCCATACATGAAGGCCTCATACTTTTATTGTTCTTGCACAAAGCTGGGGTATCTTTTCAAGAACAAATGCTTAGTTAGTGGGTACAAGGTAAGTTATTTGGGTGATGGATACCCTAAAAGTCCTGACCTGACCACTACCCAATCCATTCATATAACAAAATTGCAAATATACCCCATAATTTTGAACAAATCAAAAGAAAATAGAGCCCTGAAATGATTATTTTGATAACTTCATCTAGTTTCATAGATGTTTGTGGAAAGGGTGTTCTGACTTCTTCACATAGCCGTGGCTGAAACTTCCTTCTCATGACTAATTTTTAAGGGGAAAAACATGCTGTTGAGCCTCATCTCAGCACACCTACCCACAGAAGTTGCTTGAAATTATATTTAAAGTAATTTTTGGAACACCTGGGTCCATATGGCAGATTAAATCTACATGTTTATTCTCTGCTCCCTCCACAATGTCACCAAAATAGCAGTAATAAAACTTTAAAAAACCCAAAATGACCGTAAGGAAACAAGAAAAGCAACCAAAAAGTGTTTTGGAAGCTAACAAAAGTATTAGACAATGGTCACTGTCTTAACAGAACAGAGAAACGTGAAAACTATCACTGGAAACAACAGAAAGATGTAAGTTGATAACACACCAGAAATTCAGAGGTCTCAGGAACTGAAGATACCATATACTATGTGTTTTGAATGGTGGCAAAATGAGGCTGAAAAGGAATATTGGGAAAGCCTTTAAAATGAACATTTATGGCTATTGATTTCCAAACCTACTATGTGCTGCTAGAGAACTACACCTGGTATATCTGAGTACAAGACTGAAATTTTTATTGTGTATATATGCCACATTTTCTTAATCCAATCTGTCACTGATGGACATTTGGGTTGATTCCAAGTCTTTGCTATTGTGAATAGTGCTGCAATAAACATACGTGTGCATGTGTCTTTATAGCAGCATAATTTATAATCCTTTGGGTATATACCCAGTAATGGGATGGCTGGGTCATATGGTACATCTAGTTCTAGATCCTTGAGGAATCGCCATACTGTTTTCCATAATGGTTGAACTAGTTTACAATCCCACCAACAGTGTAAAAGTGTTCCTATTTCTCCACATCCTCTCCAGCACCTGTTGTTTCCTGAGTTTTGAATGATCGCCATTCTAACTGGTGTGAGATGGTATCTCATTGTGGTTTTGATTTGCATTTCTCTGATGGCCAGTGCCATAAAAAAGGATGAGTTTGTGTCCTTTGTAGGGACATGGATGCAGCTGGAATCCATCATTCTTAGCAAACTATCACAAGAACAGAAAACCAAACACCGCATGTTCTCACTCATAGGTGGGAACTGAACAATGAGATCACTTGGACTCGGGAAGGGGAACATCACACACCGGGGCCTAACATGGGGAGGGGGGCGGGGGGAGGGATTGCATTGGGAGTTATACCTGATGTAAATGACGAGTTGATGGGTGCAGCACACCAACAAGGCACAAGTATACATATGTAACAAACCTGCACGTTATGCACATGTACCCTACAACTTACAGTATAATAATAATAAATAAATTTAAAAAAAAAAAAAAAAAAAGAAAAGCTGTATTTGTCTAATTGAAAAAGAATCCTTAAAAAAAAAAAACTTCTAAATCCCAAAAAAAAAAAAAAAAAAAAAAAAGACTGAAATTTTAACCCATGGACACCGAGGGAGATCAGCCATAGCTGAGGTGACAGTGAGCTACAGAAGATTAAGAGAAAGTAAGAACACTGAGATACTTAAATCCGTTTCTTAATCAGAATGCTACTAGTAATATACACATCCCCTTAAACAAGAGATTGGAGTATGCTAAATAAATCTTACAGTTCAAAAAACAGAGATGCAGGTAATGAGAATGAGAGGCTCCCACAAATTAGGCAAGTCATTAACTCTTTGCCCTATAATACAGTACATATTGTCATTAGTCAACTAACTCCACTTGCATATACAGAGCTTCCAAGTATCAGTTTAGTGGCTCCTAACTATGAATGGATCAGTGTAGGATATCCAGACATTTTATTAAAGTCAGTGACAAGAAATATATAAATTAAATCAAACAGAAGTATAAGGAATTTAGACTAAATAGTGACAATCCAAGAAACAAAAGAGATTCTTAAAAAAACTGTGATGGGTAGATTTAGAGAGCTAATAAAATAAAAATAAGACAAAAGCTATAAAGGAAGAAAAATTAGACTGAGATATAATAGGTGCTTAATAAATATTCGTTGAATGAATTGAATTTTTATAACTATAAAGGATGTGCATATTTATAAATAATTTATAATGGTTCAGTGTAAAACACACATTCAACAAAAGAAAGACATGAGTGGATAAATACACCAGAAATTAGAAGATTAATCCAAAAGATCCAATATAACATTGAGAAATGGTCTTGAGAGACAGGGATGGGGACAGAGAGGTGGAGGTAATGAAATTATAAGGAGCCAACACAAGAAAATTTATAATACTGATGGACAATTATTTCCAGACTTAAAGGATCTACAGTTAGCCAATACAGTAAATGCAAAAAGGTCCACATTAAGTCCATATCATTGAAATTTCAGAATAGCTGGTGTTTTAAAAAACTCAGAAAACTTCTAAAGAGAGAAAAAACATATTCTGTAGAAACTGGAGAAAATATGAACAACATCAAATTTCTCAGCAGCAACACTAAAAGCTAAAAGAAAATAGAATAATATCTTTACACCTCAGGGTAAAAATTATTTTCATACTGGGATCCTATATCCGGCCAAAATATCATATAATTTGAAGGTACAATTACTATATTTTTAGACCTGCAATGTCTCAAAAATTTATCTGGAGTCCACTCCCTTTCAGGAAACTACTAGAAGACATACTATATTAAAATGAAGGATGAAACCAAGGAAAAAAAAGATGCAGATGTCAGAAAAGGAGTTGCGTAATAATAATATCAATTCCTAGACAATAGTGAAGATGAGTCTCAGGATAACAGCTTGCCAACAAGCCTTCCAATCTTAATGGAGCCATAAGTTTGAGGGTTCCCAAAGATATTTCTAAGAAAAGTAATGGAAACTAATAGAAGACTTTACATTTCTACAAAACTGACAAATCTCAAATAATTGGTAGTTACGATGGGTTTGGTACATAGAAAGCTATGCAAAAAAAAAAAAAAAAAAAGCAATTATTAAACCTAGGGAGAAACAAAATTAGTACATGAAACACAATGTAATCATAATATGCTATGTACCTCTACTGTGAATAATTGTTACAGGCCCATTGTATTGTAAACATTATTGGATTAAAATTGTAACATTAAGTTACTAGGATTAAAAGAAGGAAAATGTGTGTGGAAGATGTAGACCTAGGAACGAGAGAAACATCTCCATCTTTCATATTGAGAAGTCAATGAGAAAAAAATAAAAAGCTGAGTATCAGTTTAAGTTTGTTACTTAAAGAAACAAAGGAGATAAATTAAGAAGTACTAAAATAATTATTTTACTAATAATTAAATACTCCTATAGGTATTCTTATAGGAGTAAGACTCAAGAGTGGAGAGCAAACGGTGGGAGGCCTTCTGATTTTGTCTCATAAGCCTGTTAAAACCATTTGACTTTTTTTAAAAAAGTCAGCTTTCCCAGGTTGAATATTTGATTTTTTTTTAAATTTTTATTATTTTTTTTAAGATGGAGTCTCACTCTGTTGCTCAGGCTGGAGTGTAGTGGCGTGATCTCGGCTCACTGCAACCTCCATCTCCCGGGTTCAAGTGATTCTCCTACCTCAACCTCCCGAGTAGCCGGTACTACAGGCATGCGTCACCACACCTGGCTAATGTTTATATTTTTAGTAGAGATGGGGTTTCACTATGTTGGCCAGGCTGGTCTTGAACTCTTAACCTCAAGCACTCTACCCACTTCAGCCTCCCAAAGTGCTGGGATCACAGACATGAGCCACCATGCCTAGCCTTGATTTTTTAAATGTGGTTTTATAATATGAAATTTGAAACGTAAAAACGAAATTATTATGTGTTTGCATGTTACTTTCTAAATGCTTTATTTTAAAAGTCACTCTACTACGTTTCATCTTTTACAAACTGTATAAAGTGAAATTAACTCACAAGAGAGAACTTTAATCCACTAAGTACTTACGTGAATGGACAAAGCTGAAACCAAGTCCAAAGTTGAGTTATATCAATTTGTCAAGAAACCCCTTCTGGAGATGAGGTTGTCCTGGTGTTGCTATCCTGTTTTAACTAGTAAAATACTTCTGCCTTAGGATACGCTTTTTTCATATCCTGGAATTTATTTTCCTTCCAGGAAAATATCATGAAGCTGGATGCATGATCATTAAAATGCACAAGAACAGATGTTGCTGGGTGTCTGTCAAGCACTGAGTAAACGTTCTGATGTGTCATTTTTTCTAGTTACTGTGGATGAATAGCACAAAAATGGAGTGTTAGTTTGGGGCTGCCATAACAAGTTACCCCAAACTTAGTGCCCTAATATAGCAGAACTTTATTATCTCATACTTCTCAAGGCCACAAGTACAAAATCAAGGTATAGGGAGTAGAGAACTCTACTCTGTAGGCTGGAGGGGAGAAGCACTCCTTGCCTCTGACAGTTTCTGGTGGCTGCAAGCCCATTCTTTAGTTTGTTGTTGTGTAACTCTCATTTCTGCCTTGGTCTGCACATGGCCTTCTCCTTTCGTCTCTGTCTCCCTCCTTTGGGTGTCTCTTCTAAGGACCCTAGTCACTGGATTTAGGATCCACCCAGATAATCTAGGATGATCTCATCTTGAGACTCTTAGCTTAATTATGTCTGCAAAGACCCTTTTGTCACATAAGGTCACATTCACAGGTTCCTGGGTTAGATGTGGATATATATATATTTTTAAGGCCACAATTCAATTCACACACACACACACACACACACGCAAAGAGTAGAGGAATAACAGGGCAAATATCACTTGTTATTTACTTTAATGACAGGTCATATTTGGACAAACACAAAGCTAAGCCTAGAATTCCAATATCTTGGGAATTGAAAGATGAAAGCAGTCAGAAAAAGTAGAACTATGAAGACAGTTTTATAAACTAGCCACTAATTCTTTTCTTTTTAGATTTACCATTAACCTCTTCCACTTTTATGCCATCTGTAAACTTGACTGGCTTGTTGTCTATTTTAAAACGACGTTTTAAGGCAAAAACAGTGTTGGCTTGTTGTTCTCAGTGACTTCATTTTCTGAATAAACAAGACTGAACCCTTTTAAATGTCAGTAGAAATCTTTCTGAGAAGCACTATTTTTTTGCACACTAGAGACGATATACTTAACATCATTCAACCACTATCTTTTGTGTATTCAATCATCTTTCCCATTTTAAAATTAAGTAATGTTTTATATAAAATATGTGAATTCTCTGTAGCAATTTAAATTTTGATGTAGTATTTTCTACATTATATAGGAATATATTTTTATGCTTTATTGAGTTAAAAAAAAAAGGGAGGGGGACAGAATATGCCAAGAAAAATTTTTAAGGACTATTATTTGTTTGAAATGGTGACCAGTTAATTTCTATATATAAATGCAATGATTCTGTTCTCATTGTATGCCAGGAAATGTTTGAAAATAAACAAATAGTGAAATAGACTTCGGGTAGTCTAAACAATTTAAAGAGTACCAATTTTCTTAGAATCATAGAATTTAGAAAGAATGTTAAATATGAAGTCCAAACTCACTTTATATGCCTTGTGGCAATTGACATTACGTGATTTGCTCTATATCACATATCTGGCTATGACAGATGTAAAATTTTAGGTTCCTAACATCATTCTATTCTCATGATTTTTCTATCGCTGTTAACCTGACAAATGCATCCACTTTAGACGTTTTAAGTGTTTGTGGAAAATTAATGCATCCTCAATGCTTGAGAATGTTCATCTTTATGGAAACCAAATAGTATTTTAAAAGCAGGATTTTGGGAAATAAATTTGTATTTGAGTTTTTTTTTTTTTTTTTTTTTGGTCACTTTTTCAATGGATGACCTCATTCAAACTGCTTTATTTTTTTGAGCCTCAGCTGCTTTGTTTGCAAAATGAAAGGACTACTATATAATCCACAGGACTATTTTGAGACTAAATAAACTCAAGTTGAGACTAGCTCTCAGCCTGCATATAATGACTATTCAATCAGTGCCAGTTTCCTTCCCTGTACTGCTTATAAAAAAGTCAGTCAGTTACACTATAAACCTGTTGTGATGTATTCAGTTGTCTCCCTCCCACCTCAAAATTCGTGTGTTGAAGTTCTGATCCCCATTACCTCAGAGCAAATTTCTGCTGTTTAAGTCAGGGGTCCCCAATCCCCAGGCCACAGACTGGTATCAGTTTGGGGCCTGTTAGGAACAGGGCTGTACAGCAGGAGGTGGGTGGCGGGTGAGCCTGCCAAGTTTCATCTCTATTTACAGCTGCCCCTCATCAGTCACATTACTGCCTGAGTTCCACCTCCTCTCAGATCAGCAGTGGTATTAGGTTCTCATAGGAGCGCAAACCCTGTTGTGAATTGTGCAAGTGGGGATTTAGGTTGCCTGATATTTAGGAGAATCTAATGCCTGATGTCTCCTATCACTGTCTCCTATCATCCCCAGATGGGAGCATCTAGTTGCAGTAAAACAAGTTCAGGGCTCCCACTGATTCTACGTTATAGTGAGTTGTATAATTATTTCATTATATAATACAATGTAAATAATAAAAATAAAGTGTACAATAAATGTAATGTGCTTGAGGCCAGGCACAGTGGCTCACACCTGTAATCCCAGCACTTACGGAGGCCAAGGCGGGCGGATCATTTGAGGTCAAGAGTTGGAGACCAGCCTGGCCAACATGGTGAACCCCCGACTGTGCTAAAAATACAAAAAATTAGCCAGGTGCAGTGGTGCATACCTGTAATCTCAGCTACTTGGGAGGCTGAGGCATGAGAATCGCTTGAACCCTGGAGGCAGAGGTTACAGTGAGCCAAGCTCATGCAACTGTACTCTAGCCTGGGCGACAGCGGGACTCCGTCTCAAAAAAAAAAAAAAAAAAAAAAAAGGTACCTGAATCATCCTGCAACTATTTCCCCATCTTCCCCATAGAAAAATGGTCTTCCACCAAACTGGTCCCTGGTGTCGGTTTTAGCCAACTGGCCACTGGTGTAAGTCACTCAGTTTGTGGTGCTTTGTTATGGCAGCCCTAGGAAACCAATGCACCTGTATTTCTTGGATTGATGGTTACTTATGATGACATTTCTTAGGGATAGTTTTGCAGCAGTCAGTCTGTATCAGGATCTGTAAGGTCCTTCTTTTCCAATTTCAAGGAAAACAAGTCCAAAATCCCTTTCACCTAACTCTTAGTTGAGATGCCTGTTCAAGAATGGAGAAGGTAAGGGGCCTCTCCAATATATGTGATTCTGGTTCCAATCTTCCAATATCTTGCTATGCCTATACTATTTGTACAGGTTATAGGTTTGTGGAATAGATAGAGATCCCGATCTCTGTATCTCTATCTATATCTCATCTACATACTCTACATCTAAATCTATTGAGCTTTCTGTGAAACATACCACAAGTTTTTACCCCTTATTTTATAAAAAACTTGCTGAAAACACCGCTTTAATCAAATCATCATGTCATACCCTCTCATACATTTTTATTTACCATAATTTGCCCTCTGTTAACACGTTGTTAGACAATTGAAGGCCTTTCCCCTTTCTGCCACGTCCCTTCAAATGAAGCTTTGCCCACATTTCAGAGTATTTCCTTGAGATAGTGCACAGAAAGGCTAAAAGCTATAAACCAGGCCAAAGGTTATAAACATTTTAACATTCCTAATACTTATCACCAAGTTGCTTCACAGAAAAGCTGGTTGTTCTTTCCTTTTGAACTTAGTCACAAGAGAATAATCTTGGTAGCAAGAGAAAGAAGGCCATAGAGGGCATTGGAAGCATTAGCGTTCAACAGGCACAAGCAGGTAATAAATATCACTTTATGAAAAGCTCAAAGCCATGCATGGTGTTTGCACAACATGTTGCTAACTGAAGACCTCTCTGGTTCACAACCTTTCTGAAACTCAGTGTTTAAGTGCAATATAGCCTATTAAATTGTCAGCTCAAGTACTCAGCAGAAGGCATCTCTATCTTCTTTGCTCTTAGGGATGTTTCCACTGACATGCACACTGGAGTTCAGAGATAATTTTCAATAAACTGTTGTCACTTGAAAATAAACAGTCTGGACAATGTATGGTCCATCTGGAACACTGAGAAAATAAACAATCTAGGGTATGCTTCCTTCCTGCCTCTGTAGCCCTTTTTGGAATGTGTGTTCCAAATACTTCCCGTTCTTCCCCAAAGCAGGAGGTTTTATTTAAAATAAAGCTGTTTATTTGGCATTTCTGGGAGACCCTTTTCTGAGGAACCACAGCAATGAATGGCCTTGCATCCTTGCTTCGAAGAAACCAATTTATCCTCCTGGTACTATTTCTTTTGCAAATTCAGAGTCTGGGTCTGGATATCGATAGCCGTCCTACTGCTGAAGTCTGTGCCACACACACAATTTCACCAGGACCCAAAGGTGAGGAAAGAAAACCACGATTTTCATGTATAATAAATATGATCTCTTCCCTCATCTCTGAACCCCTTCCTAGATTTCAATGACTTTCTCTTCTCTCCTCCCTAGTTTCCTCCCACTTCCCTTCTATTTTGGAAAATCAGGATTTTCCAAATCTGGTCTGTTACTTATTTAAAGCTCTCCCTTGATGTTAGGTAAGAGGATGTTGGGAAGGGGAAACCCAGGACAGAGATCTGAGGGAACTTACCCGGGGCAGGGGGAAAGTCCCTGTTCCGTTCTGCTCCGGGATAGATGCACAATCCAAGCATGAGTCTTCAGAAGTCCTCTCCTTCCTTAAAAGGATCTCTATTCTTGAGCTGTTTGTATTCTCCTCCTTTCTAATACTGATGCTGGTGAAGCTGTTTAAGCAAAGGGTCAGTAAAATAAAACTTAAATCTTAAATATATATTTCATGAGTTAATGGGATCCTGAGTTCCAACGTAGAGGATGGAAACATTCTGTCAAGCATCGTAGGTAGTATATAAATGACCATTTCTTTCTTTGGAAGTGTAGTCTTTGGGGCCAAGTGCCTTCTCCTC
This sequence comes from Theropithecus gelada, assembly GCF_003255815.1. Taxonomy (NCBI): domain Eukaryota; kingdom Metazoa; phylum Chordata; class Mammalia; order Primates; family Cercopithecidae; genus Theropithecus; species Theropithecus gelada. The sequence goes on from NC_037676.1 coordinate 121,283,393, forward strand.
AAGAATGGTAGAATATTGCAAAATGTTCTCCAGTAGAGCCAAGGTCCAAATATGCTTTAAGCAACTAGTAGATAAAAAAATCTATTTTTCTGGTTTTAGCTTTTACCCTTTTGTTCTGAAAGTGGTCACTGCACTGCAGATTGGTGCTCCCTTATTAGTAATTCATGCTGTTTCTCCAGGCTATAGGGTGGAAGAATTGCAGCTGCCTAAAATTTTAAGTAGAAAAAAGTGTTTTAAAAAAAAAAAAAAAATCAGAAATACGTTGCCCCATGCTTGTCAGTTATTTAAATGTGTATTGCTTAAAGTGCATTTTTCTTAATCACTGAATTAATTTTCCTCTAAGATTGCAATCCAAGTTTTAACCTTTGATACGATAAAATAAATGCTGTAAGGAACAATGAGACCTTAGAGCTTCCAAATAATTTCTTGGGTGAATAAATGAATAATGTGAGGGCAAATGTTCAGAAAGAAAGTTTTGATTAGAAATAAAGTATTTACTTAAAACCTGTACTGAACTTTCCTTAGAGTATAGGAAACTCTGTCCCTGCAAATGGGAGAATCCATTTGAGAATAGTACTATTTTTTACTTAGTAGAAAATTTCTCCCTCCCCATTTTCCCATTAGAAACCCTGTTAAGATTTCAAACAGTAGAAATCTCACTAACTTTCCTCCTGAGCACGTGCAGACATTATGAGATAATTACAAGTCAGACTGTGACAAAATGAAGTGAGTGCTCCTGGGGAAAAGGATTTGGGAAGCGGTGTTCTAGAACCCTGGGTTCTAGAACCAAGTTTGTTTGCTATGTTCTTGGGTTTGATTTCCTCTTCTTCATCTAGAGCTTGGAAATGGCATCAAATGGACTCTAAATTTTATTTTTAATAAAATTTTATTCTTAATAAAATAAATTCTTAATAAAAGTTAATAAATTTTATTCTTAATAAAGAAATTCATGATCCTCGAATGTACTGAATACCTACTAAGTTCCAGGCATCATGTTAGCTGCTAGGGGCTGGAAACTAAGATAAGGAACCTGTCTTAGCTCTTGCATCTACATACCAAGCTTTGTATTCTATTACAGACTCTTGAGGTTGGCACAAGTTAATTTATGCTTTTCTTTGAAAATTTCCTACACACCTAAATGCACCTAAAGCAACATGAGTATATTCATATTCATCGCTGCCTTTCCTCTGCACTAGGAATTGTGCTAGATGATATGAGTACACCAGAAACAAAGACATGATACCTTCTCTTAAGATAGGAACAGTGGGCCAGGTGTGTTGCCTGTAATCCCAACACTTTGGGAGGTTAAGGCAGGTGGCTCGCTTGAGCCCAACAGTTTGAGACCAGCCTGGGTGACATAAGGAGACCCCATCTCTACAAAAAATTAAAATAATTTTTTTAAGTTAGCCAGGTGTGGTGGTGCACAGCTGTAGTCCCAGTTACTTGGGAGTCTGAGGCAGGAGGATTGCTTGAGTCCAGACAGTTGAGCCTGCATGGGCCATGATCATGCCACTTCACTCCAGCCTGGACAACAGAGTGAGACCCCCATCTCAATATATATACACATATATATATACACACACACACACATATATACACACACATATACACACATATACATATATGTGTATATATATATGTATCTCTCATACACACACACACTGTCATCTACTCTACCTTATTCCTTCATGAATACACAACCCCTCCCTACTCCAGAATAAGGCAGATATGTATATTTACCTCTACAAAATTAAAAAAAGAATAGTATGATGTCTAAGCAAATGTTTTAAAGGACTGGGTTATTACTGTTTTTTCAATATTTTTTCCCTAAGATCAAGCTAGTCTTAATACTTTTCTCCATGGCTAATCATCTCATTACTGTATTTTCTAGCACTGCAGCATGGTGCTCAGAAATTTCTAGATACTCTGGGAAACAGATGGTGAAAGGAATTTTCCCTAAATTCATTTGGGAGAGTGAAAACTAAATAATTTATTTAGAATTGCAGAATGCCATTTGTGAAAACCCAGAAATGCTAACCAATCATAGTATATATTGACCAATATACAGATATTATTTTTAAAGTCTTATTTCCCAGACATGGCTTAGTGGAAAGAAAGACACTGGAGTCAATCTGACTATCTTCAGCATGTTGTTACATCTGTTACACTTCAGTGTCTTCATTTGCAAAGTGAGCCTTCGTCACAGACCTGTTTTCAGAATTATCATAACCAATGTGAACTTTAAGCTGTGTAGACATCATCAATAGAAATTTAAAAAAATTGTATTCTATCTTTCCCTTCTCTCACTATCTAAGTCTGTCAAATAACAATTTTGAGAATAAGTTATCAAAACATCTCTGTTGCAAGCCATCATTATTTTTCTTTCTATGCCTTAAACTTATTGTTTATGTTATCTAACAGGAAAATGAAATTCATTCTCTCTCTCTCTCTCTCTCTCTCTCTCTCCCCCCCTCCCTCCCCCCACCACCCCCTTCCCTTCTCCCTCCCTCCCTCTTTCCTTCTCTCCCTCTCTCCCTTTCTCTCTTTTTCTCCCTCCTCCCCCATCTTGGTGGTTTCTTTAAACAATTTATGTGAAATTCTGACCTCTAGTGGTTTCCCCTGAAAATAACAATGACAAAATATGTACAACTATTAAGTATCCATAAAAAATTAAAAAGAAAAATAAATGAACACAAAGCAAAAGAGAGACAAGTTTTAAACAAAAAGTGTTAAAAAATGATTTTAACCAATTAATGTGGATGATACTTTACAGTTCTCAAGGACCTTTAAAAGCATTGTCTTGTTTAATTCCCATAATTTCCCTATGTGGTAGCAATTTCTTTAAACTTAGACCTAAGGAAACAATACCAGTGGGGCCAAGGGGAGTGCCCAAGGTCTTTCAGCAGGTGGAATCTTGCATCTTGAACTTGACCCTGGGCCTTCTGGCTCCAAGACCAGTGTCATTTCATTATATCCACTAGTTTGTACTAGTTATGTATCAGGTTTGAAAATACAGTCCACCAGTCACATTTTGGTGATTAAAAAAATGTACAGGGCAAAGTCAAAGAACATGGCATCATGAAATCTCACAGCCCGGCACTGTCTTGGGTACTAAAATATGCTGAAAACGAGGGCATATCTTCTCTTTGATAATCAACTTCATTACTTCATTAATTTGTTTGGAAATAATGTTATTTTACCCTATTGCTTATTTTGGTGTTTGCTAGCTTTTTAGTAGGGCCTTTTCAATGACCTTTTTTTGTGTGTGACCTACAAGGTCTTTTTCCAACTGACTTCTCTCAGCTTCTCCCCCATCATTTCAAACTGCTGTTTTCACTTCTGCTTTTCAATGGGCATGCTGGTCTTCGCTCTCCTTCCTGACTCGGGACCTTGGCTCTTGATGGCTCTTCTGCCTGGTCCACCCTTATCCAGATCTTCCCAAGGATAGTTCCTTCTCCTCGTGGAGGTCTTAGCTCAAGTGTTATCTGTGCAGCAAGGCCCTGCCTACCTACCCCTGTACTCTTTGTCATAGTTCCAAGGTGTTTTATTTTCACAGGCTTAGTACTAAGTGAAAATCTCTTGTGTATTGATGTATGTATAGTCAGTCCTGGCGTGCAGGCTTCCCAAATGGACAAGGATGCCAGTTCTTCTTGCTGAGTGTGGTTTTCTAAACGTGGAAGAGCTCCCAACACAGGGTGGGTGCTCAATACGTATTTGTGATTAAATGAATCTACCCACATTTTCCGTGAAAGACCCCCAACATTTTAATTTGAGGTCTTGATCTATTAACACAGCTCTTTCAAAATATCCTCTAAGTATGTCCTGAAGTTCCTAAAATCTGTTGCACCTGCTCCCAAAAACAGACTGGTCCTGGGGGTCATGGCCATTGTGCCACTTCCCCAACAACTTAAGAACCTCCCTGCCAGGGACCACTGCCTTTCTCGTAATTACAATAGTGCCTCTGCTTCCCAGGTGCCCCTGTCTCTGCCTAGCCAGTAACACACTGCTGCCTCCTTCACTAAGGAAGCCTTTCCGACACTTCTGAGGACACTGTGATTCTCACGGGTAACCGTCATGACTCCTCCACAAGTGTGGCCTGTGATGAAACCACAGGCAGAGCAAAGCTCTTTCCCTTTCAGCATGACTCTAATCACCACATCCAATGGGGTGGCAGGAGCAAGACTGCTAGCACACATTGAGTAGCTGCCATTCACCCAGCACTCTGCGAGTGCTTTACAACCATGTTTAAATTTAATTACTTCAATGGACTTTGAGCAAAAAGATTTTATTATCTCAGTGAACTCTGAGAAAAAATACTTTATTATCTCAATGGACTTTTGAGAAAAAAAGGCTTTATCACTCCCATTGGACAGATGAAGAAATTGAGGTAAGAATTATTAAGTCCCTAACGTAGGTCCACAGAGCCAGAAGAGGCAAATTAAAACCCAGTTAAGTTCTAGTTGGGCCCTATGTTCCAATCAACCTGCTAAACCCACTAGCAAGCCAGAGAGGCCCCTACACAGTGTTGACGGCACCTCAGTGTTTTATGGGGCCAGAGGAAATGGCTACTTCAGTCTCTTTACTTAAACCCCCCTTGGTCCCCATGGAACTCCAGAGCACACACCTGAGTGTCAGACAATACAAGCTCTGCACAGTTGCTGCTCTTCTCTGATGAGAGAGGCTATGCCATGAGTAAAGCCTGACAGTCGTCACCCCTATCCTCAGGGATAATTCCTTTCTCAGAAGACCTCTTAGCTACTGAAAACTAGATTTCTATTTGGCCATCCACTATTTTACTGGACATGGCTCTGGATCCCAGCAATTGACACAACTTGAATAATTTACCAAGATACTTCTTAGCCCCCAACACAAATAAGACATTCTGTGACTTACCCAAATGGATAGAGAGAAACGCCCAAGAAAGTCCAATCTTTTTCCTACTCAAACTGGAAGTCTTACTACCTGTGAGGTCACCCTCAGAGATAATTTTGTTTAACTCCAGTTATTTTGACTTTTGTGAAAACTGAGGCCCGGAGAGGTAAAATAACTTGTTCTAGGTCACACAGCAGCTAATAGGTAGCAGGGCTAGAACTAGAACTCAGATTCCAGATTTTTGGAGCAGGCATTGTTCCATTCCACCATGTTACATCATTTTCCTCACCTTATATCATTCTCATTAAACATAAAATGATTAGTTGGTTTTATAAATTAACATTAGAAAAGGAGTTCCATGAGATCAATGTATAAACATGACACAGAACTATTCTAGCTCAGTCACCCTGATGCAAGTTGAGTTGCTGATTCTTTTTCGGTAACTATCAGAAAGGGTAAACAACTAGGTGTTTTCCCAAAACTTTTTATTAATTGTATTAATTCACTAGATTCTTTCATTATGTGTTTTAATATGTATTTTATGCATAAAGACAGAACAATATTTTCAGTGTTTTTTTTTAACTTTTGTATTTCAGCGTATCGATACTTAGAACAATTTTTCATCTTTTTTTCTTTAGGTAGATACTAAGAAGGCATTTCAAGTTTAGGTCAGGAAGGGAAGAATAAAATTCCAGTCAATAAAAGTGTGGGTAAAGATGAGTCAGGAAGTAGTACTAAATGGTAATGATAAAAAACAATTTGTTTCGGCTGGGCACGGTGGCTCACGCCTGTAATCCCAGCAATTTGGGAGGCCGAGGCAGGTGGATCACGAGGTCAGGAGATCGAGACCATCCTGGCTAACATGGTGAAACCCTGTCTCTACTAAAAATACAAAAAATTAGCTGGGCGTGGTGGCGGGTGCCTGTAGTCCCAGCTACTCGGAGGCTGAGGCAGGAGAATGGCGTGAACCCGGGAGGCGGAGCTTGCAGTGAGCAGAGATGGCGCCACTGCACTCCAGCCTGTGCGACAGAGCGAGACTCCATTTCAAAAAAAATAAAATAATTTGTTTCATTTTAATATGAACTTAATAAGCCATGTCTCTCTTCAACACTCTTACATAATAATTTGGATATGTATTAATCACTAGTAGAGATCATAGTGATAGGCATTTTCATGTATGTGAAGATCATGGGCTTTTATATGTATATATCATGGACATATATATATATATGTATAGTTTTGAATGTGAGCTCTGCCACTTACCTAGCTATACGATCTTAAGCTTAAATGTCTTCATCTATAAAATGGCCAAAATATTGAACTCATGGAGATAGAGAATAGCAAGATGATTAACAGAGGCTAGGAAGGGGAGTTGGGGGACATAGGGACAATTAATGGGTACAAAAATAATAGAAAAAAAGAAAAAGACCTAATATTTGATAGGACAACAGCTGAACTATAGCCAGTAATAATTTAATTGTACATTTGTAATAACTAAAAGAGTATAATTACATTGTAACACAAAGGAGAAATGTTGAGTATATCCAGTTTCCCATGATGTGATTGTTATACATTGCATGCTTGTACCAAAATATCTCATGGACCCCATAAATGTATATACCTACCACACACCCACAAAAATTAAAAATTAAAAAAAAATTAGAAATACAATGGAGATCATATTGCCCACCTCAAATGCTTATTTTGGAATTGAAACATGTTTAGTATATAGCTTACCTACCATTTCTTTCACTAGTCTCCACTCCTGTTTGTTACTATAGGCTCTCTTCCCCCATTCCTAAAGAAAAGCTCATAGATTGTAAAGTCAGCTTCCCAAATAGAAATGTACCAGGGAAAGACAGCTCCTTTCTCCTACTTATCGCAATTTTCTGCCTGTTTTCAGTCTTACTCCAAAGTCAACTTTTATTTATCAAGAGCTCACAAACTTGAGACCACCTCTTCTCTTCGCTGATATTGCTTCCTTTCTCTAGTTCTCCAACTGATCCTGGCGTTCCTTATTAGTAAAATGGAAATAACTAGTAAATACCCTCAGGTTTGTCGTGGGGATTACATGAGTGAAAACAGAAAACTGTACCTCAGATTTCTCATCAGTAACATAAGGATGATAATAGTGTGATTTCTTCATAGGGTTGTGGTGAGGAAAAAAATGAGTTAAGCCACATGAAACTCTTAGCACCTGTAGTCTCAGGGACTCTGTAAAATAAGAGCAAACCATGGGAGAGCAAAACCCAAGGGAGAATGAGATTGTGTTTCCTGTTTATTGTTCTTCCTTCTTCCTTTAAGAAATATTTCCTTTAGCTACTGTCTATGTCATATAGGCAGGCTATTCTACTGGCCTTGGGTCATTGATGACATATAGGCCAGGCACAAATTCTCTCTTTCTCTCTTACTCCTCTTGTTTATATTTATAAAATTCTACTTGTAAAAACTTGGTAACTCTGTTAGTTTCTTCATGATATTTCAACCCATAACCAATTTGTCTGTTATTTTTGCATTACATATTGGACTTGCAATATCCTGTAATTTTATACAATTCTTTAAATTATATTTTATAGCTTTCTCTGCTCTTTTAGAAAAGAATTGTACATACACACAGTAAAAATCGGACACTCAGAGATTCAAGTAAAGCAGCATCTAAATAATGTGGGGTTTCTTTTCACATTATTTACTGTGATTGTTCTTGATTCGACAGCTCTGGAAGCATCAGTTTAGGTCTCTTGTGGTTACGGGAAGATGCTTGTATCTGTTAAACAAATTATATGAACAGAAGTCATTCTTTAGAATTTGCAAAGCTTCATCTATTATTCTATTTTAGCTCAACTGACACCTATAAGGATCATCACCTTTATTTTAAGGAGAAGGAAACTAAAGCGTACTGCTCTTGCATGTGATTTCACCACACAGCTGTGAGAAAGTTTTCTGAGGAGAAACCCTGTACCCATTCTACCTCCCTAACTATGAAGAGAGGAGCCCTAATCAACCCAGCTGGTGAGAGAAGCTGAGATCTGTTAAATGAGATAATGTCATCTCAGGAATAATCACCCATATCTTAAGAAGACAGGCTAGATGTGCTGAGGACACAAAATTCTTTAAACAGATAACTTATTGTTACCTGCATTCAGAGCTTATAGACTTTGAAGGTCATTTATTTGATGCTGCTCAGGGATAAGTGTATGTGCAAGACATTATAGCATCGAGTGCAGTCAAAAATAGTTTTGATAGTGTTGTTCTGCCTGGCCTGAGATGAACCAGGATTTAGAAAAAGATTTCTCCAGTCAGAGCCAAAAGCTGTGAAAAAGTCATCTTTCTCTCATCAGACCACATACTGGGTGACCAAATGACAGGACAACCAAAAGAAGGAGGCCCATATGTCCAATGGGAAGTTGAGGGATCCAGTGTAGCCGCAAGTGTGACAATATACTCTAGACAAAAGTGAAAGCCCCCAAAGAAATGTGCGTGGGTCGGGGAACTTTGATACACCACAAGGGAAAGTCTCTGGAACCAATTTATCATTGTAACCCTAGCACCATGCTTCACTTGAAGGGCAAAGCTGGACAATGTCACCAATGATTTTGGGGCAAAGCCAGTGCTAGACCACAGACACAGACCAAGAATAAAGCTCACATAGAATGTACAAAGGCAAGGGATATGACCTGCTTTCCTCAACTGGAGCACACTTAAGATGACATTTTACTTTTCAAATTAAAATGAGCTCGAAATTTTGATTAGCCTGAGTACAGAATGATATATATATAATATATATATATATATATTTTTTGCCTCTCCATGATTTGGGAGATAATACCATGTCCGTATTATTCTAATGTGGCCTATCCACACCAATGTGAAATTTTTTTCTGCTCCCTCTTTCTGATATCCAAAACTAAAATGTCCAGCATTCTCAACTGCCAAGGTGTCCCACCATCTGCCCACAGGACTTTATTAAGGGGAAGATAATCTCCTAAAATGCATCATATCACTGCCTTTTCTATATCTTTTCTTGTCTGAATTTTGGGAATGTAGAAAAATGGGCAAGTGAGAGGTTAGAGCATGGTATTCTACAGCATCAAAAAACATCACCAGTGCAACAAAGTTATTGACTCAGTTTTCTAGTTAGTAAAGACTCTGAGTCTTAAAGCAAAGAATATTCAATGGAGGAGGAGCTAACTAAGTGTTATCCTGCCCCTCCCCCTCTTTTTTTCTGAGACAGAGTCTCGCTGTGTCGCCCAGGTTGGAGTGCAGTGGCACGATCTCGGCTCACTGCAAGCTCCGCCTCCCGGGTTTACGCCATTCTCCTGCCTCAGCCTCTCGAGTAGCTGGGACTACAGGCGCCCGCCACCACGCCCAGCTAATTTTGTTTTGTATTTTTTAGTAGAGACGGAGTTTCACAGTGTTAGCCAGGATGGCCTCTATCTCCTGACCTCCTGATCCACCCGCCTCGGCCTCCCAAAGTGCTGGGATTACAGGCGTGAGCCCCCGTGCCCGGCCTATCCTGCCCCCTTTTAAGTGGATAGGATTGGCATTTTAATAAGGTAGAACACAGAATTAGTTTTGTTGTTTTTTTGTTTTAACTCCAATGGCTTCAACATAAATAACAACTTATTATACTTGTCTGCTGCATTAATCCATTTTATGTTGCCATAATATAAAGGAATACCTTAAATTGGGTAGTTTATAAAAAAGAGGTTTATTTTGTTCATGCTACTGCAGACTGTACAAAAAGTGTGATGCCACTATCTGCTTCTGGTGAGGGCCTCAGGAAAAGTACAATCATGGCAGAAGAGCAAAAGAAAGGAGGATAGTTCACACTCTTTCAAATAACCAGATCCGGTGTAAACTGAGAGCGAGAACTCACTCATTACCACAAGGAAAGCATCAAGTCAGGCATAAGAGATCCTCCTACATGACCCAAACACATCCTGCCAGGCCCCACCTCCAACGAGGGGGATTATATTTCAACATGAGATTTGGAGAAGACAAACTTCAAACCATGTCATCTGCTAACCTAATTTTCATTGAACGGTGGGTTTTCTTTTCCACATAATTTTCAGAGTTATTTTGCAGAAGTTGTGAGATTGTTTGTATCTGGTCCAGTCAACCAAATGATAGTTTAAACCAGAGGAACCAATGGAAGTCTTTGAGTAGAACAACATTAGATTTGCTTTTTAGGCAGAGAATTCTCTTAGCAGGGTTGAAGATAGACTGAAGGATATGAGAAGGTTTTAGTGGGACATAAATGAAAGATGAGAGTTGCACAAGGGTTGCTGGAATAGAGAGAATGGGGTGCAATAGAGAGATACTTCAGAAGTAAAATTGGGAGATTATGAGTTCTTAATTGTGTTTCAGTTGCATGTGAACACCAGCGGAAAATTCCAGTCGGCAGTTGGGAATAGATATCATAAATATTTCTTAGACATTGTTTTTCTAGAAAAACTAATCACATAGCCCATCATCTTGACTTACAGTTTTTATATTTTGTCTCATTCAATGTTTGATGATTATCAAAGAGGATACTACCATTCTCACAGATACTTGAGATACTTGAGATGTTCATAGATTGAGATGTTGGTATACATAATAATACAGTTATCAAAAGTAATGGCTAAAACTGCAATTACTTTAACACCAACCTAATAACTACATTTAATAACAATACTACACTTTTTCCTTAAATTTGTTTCTAACTCACTTTGTGCTGAAATTAATTTTAGAGAGAATATTGTATGTTACATATACAGAGTGTTGTAAATGTTTAGATGCCAAAAGCATAAATCTGCTCTGGGAAGATGCATACACACACACACACACACACACACACACACACACACACCCCAACCCCAACCAGGATGTTGCAAATCTGCACGACAGGATAAGTTCTCACAGAGGCTTTCTTCCCCTTGTCCTCTTCTTTGTACCTCTCTCATTTCTAGTGACTAGATATTCCTCATGGCCCCTTGGATGCTACTGGCATAATGTAATAATGTAATATTCCGGAGTTCTCACTACCTTCTAAACACCCTTCTAAGCTCTTCATGTGCATGACCACATTTACTCCTCACAACAACCCTGTGAGGGAGGCACTTCATTATTCTGACTTACTGATGAGCAAATTGAGGCTTACAGAATTTAAATGGGTTGCTAAAGTCCCATACCCTGTCAGTGATGGAGCCCGGACTTGAACTAAGCGCTTTGATCCCAGATCCTATGCTCTTAACAACTGCATTGCATTGCAGAAGCGTGCCACTTAGTCCCGAATTGATGGGATTTCTCTTTGTTTTTGTTTCTATGGGCCTGGCTGAGAATGCATTTTAATAATGAATGATATGTGAAGGCAGAAGGAAACCTGCCTAACAAACCTTAGTGTTGCATTTTTCATTAAGTACAGTGTTAGTTCCCACCCTCCCACCCCCACCCACTTACTCAAACATGTGATGACTGCAAAGTAAATGCAGACTCCAAGTGATCATTCTTTTTAAGCCAAATAAGCTTGAAAACAAAAAGAAGATACTTTGTAATTCAAATAGGAGAGACTGTAGGATACTTGAAATCCTCAGTTGTCTCTTTTGCTAGGTTGCAATAGAATAGCCAAGAACAATGAATGATAACATTCCATGATGAAATATGACATAGACTTATACATATACATACATATATTTCTCTAATAGTCTGGTCATTTTCATCTATTATTTATTGCTTATATTTTTAGATTTTTAAATTTTATTTATTGTCCTTTTTGCAAAGCAATTTTCAAAAGTTCTTTGCATATTACAATATTACTAATTTCTCATATGCTATATATGTCTATCTTTCCTTTTACGACCTTTAGATTCTTCTCTAAACAGATTAATTGCAAATGAAAAAAAAATGTTTTTCAATGGAGGTGGGAACTGAAAGACATTTTGATGAACAATGCATAAACAGATTGGACAGGAATAGAAGGTTATGCAGCAGAGAAACTCCTGGGTTGTAATGAGTGTATATAAATTAGCCATTTATCAGAATGTCAGAAAATAATGTGGGAAAGTTCCATTGATGCCAGCCTGTGAAGGTTCATATACTAGACTAATTAGTTTGAAGTGGCCTATAAACACAGAAGAACTGTTGAAACATTTTGAATTGGACAGTAGTATGATGAAAATATGATTTAATAAAGATTAATTTGCAAGATAGTTGGGAAAAGTAAAGTTCAGATTCAAGGAAACCAATATTTCAAGAAGTATTTATTGAACAGACACGAATCTAGGCACTTGAGATACATCAATGAAAATCTTTAGGAATCACCTGTAAGGAACAGGGTTACAGCATAAAGACAGGAAGGCATAAAATAACAGCAGCAGGGATGGGAGGAAAAAGAAAGACAGAGTGAACATATGAAAATTAAGAGTCAAGATGAGAGTGAGGAAGCTGATTTGGGTACCGAGCCTTGGAAATTAGACCATGACTGTAATATTGAGAGACAAAGGTAAATTGGAAGAAGAAACAAGAATATGGAGTGGACAGAAGCAGTAGAGGCAGTGGTGTGTGTATTTGCCTCCTGGGCTGCCTTATGAGATTATTGGCCATCAGCACAGACCTCCCAGCAGGCTGGAGTCGATCCATTAATCAACCATTATTGAGAAAGACATTTCAATCAATTACAAACTCATTTGACTGTATTGTCATTAAGCTCACATTTATCTACCTTGTCTTTAAGGATGTTACTCCTTTTATTTTGAAAACAATTATTGAGCAATCACCTATTTACAGATTCTCAGATTCTGTGCCAAGTGCTAGGAATACAGTCTATCATCCCTGACCTGTCTCATCACCTATGACACAATGCAATAGGACGCTGTAAAGTGAGAGGGGATTACCCTCCAGGGATTTAGTTTAGTTCTGACCATTGAAGAGGGAGATGGAGCTAGGAAAATCTGTACTGAGAAGATTCCTTGGGAAAGGAGGTAACACGTGAGCTGAACTTTCTGAATTTTATTTAGGAATTTTATTAGGACGAGGTCCAAGGAGTTCAACAGAAGACAAAAATCCACATAAAATTTCATTGGCAAAGACATTTTAGCACCAGCTTGCCCTCATATAAGGACAAATTTGTATTTTAGCTTATTTTCTTTGTATTTACCTTATAATGTAAGTTTATTCTGGTGGAGCTCAGTCTAAAGGATCCTATTTACTTCTTTTTGACAACGAATAGTGGAGAATTTGAAGTGTGGGCAGGTAGGGTTAGGTGTTTCCTCCTTTGTGCTCCCACAGCAGTGACTGTCAGCATTTATCACAGTAATTATCTGCTTTTTTGTCCATCTTCTCCTGAGGCTTTGACCTCTTCCTGGGAAGGAACGTCTCCTAATCATTATCAAGTGGTTGTATTAGTACAGAAGTTTGTGTTGCCAAGTGACAGAGATCAACACAAACCAAACTTACACTGGTCAACCAAACACACAGAGAAAAGCAGGGGAATTCACAGATTCACATAACAGGAGGGGATTCAAATTGAGTTAGGTCCAGCTGCTCAAATCACGTCTTCTGGGCGGAGTCTTCATCACACCATTCTGCTTTCCTCTATAATGACTGTAATGTGGGTTCTCTCTTAATGGTGTCAAAATAGATTCAGATTCTTCAATGATAGTTTATCTTCTCTGAGACTCCTGCAGAAAAAGCAAATCTCCATTTTTGAAAGTTCTAAATAAAATCCTCAAAATGAGACTTGTGGGCTCTTATTGGGTCACACGTGACTTGCTGAATGAATTATTATGGATATGGTCTAAACCATATGGATTGAGAATGAGTAAGTGTGATTTCCTACAGAAAACCGTGGAGCTGTTACCTGAAGCCCAGGGAGTGGATACCAAGAAAATGAAAGCAAAAAACGCTCACTATGGTTGCAATATTTATGCATCAGTGAGAGTACATTCTGTGCAAGGGGCTCTTTGATGAATTTTATCATCCATAATCTTACTTAATCTTTAGGTAATTCCATGAGAAAAGGGTCATCATCCCCATTTTCCCGGATAGGAAACTAAAGCAGGAAGGTTAATTATTTAGTGTAAGATTTAATGTAAGTTTAAATAATTTATCAAATAATTTAACAAATTACTTAATAAAATTATTAAAATTAAATAATTTATTAAATTCAGTTATCTATTACATTAAAATGTAATAGCTGTTAGACAGGAAATTCAGGAGTTGAGCCTAAGTACGTGTGACTATAAAATTCCTATTTTGTCCATTGTTCTGAGCTTTCAGAGGGAACTTGAATGAGTGCCCTATCTGCCAATACACACATGGTTCCTAAAGGTGGAGTTCCTTGGCAAATCGCATCTTTGTAAGGAGTTGCTATCTTTCTTATCAGACTCTTCCTGAGACAGCTTTTCCCCTTAAAGACACATAATTTTCTACGGACTAAGATGCAGTTGGTTCTTTTTAAACCATATCCTTACTTTAAGCCAATAATAAACAACATTTTTGAATGCTTTAAATGTGTTAGGAAAAGTGCTAATTGTTTTATATGAAAAATCTCATTTCCTGCACATTCAACATAAGATAATGTTAGGATACCATATTAGCCTGTTCTAACCTTGCTAATAAAGACATGCTCAAGACTGGGTAATTTATGAAGGAAAGACATTTAATTGACTCACAGTTCCACATGGCTGGGAAGGCCTCGCTATCATGGTGGAAGAGCAAGGGACATCTTACATGGCGGCAGGCAAGAAGAGAGCATGTGCAGAGGAGCTCTTCTTTGTAAAACCATCAGATCCCATGAGACTTTTTCACTACCACAAGAAGAGCATGGAAAAGACCTGCCCCCATGATTCAATTATCTTTCCCCAGGTCCCTCCCAGGACACATGGGAATTGTGGAAGCTACAATTCAAGATGAGATTTGGGTGGGAACACAGCCAAACCATATTAGATAGAATCTCAGAAAAATCTCTTAGAAGACCCTTGCCCCACTATCATGTACTTATTTTTTTTCTATTCCCGAGAAGCACACTGTTGTTTATTTGTTCTTGAGCAACGTTGCCAGGGTCTGGGCCTCCGTTTTCCACAGATAACCTGCCTCACAACAATGATGGTTGCAAACCTATAATGTCTACAAATCAGACTTCATTCAAAATCCATGCTCGCTTGCTTTTTATGTTTTTATTAAAAGAAATACAAAGAAAGCTTCCCCTAAATTTCCATCACAAAGTTATTAAAGTAAATCGAAGTAGCATGGGTCTCAGAGTGAGGGAGCAACACCCAGGATGGGAGACTCTAGAACAGGTAAGCATTCTAGTTATTTCCAATTATAGATAAGAAAATGGGAGCACTGAGAGTTTAAATATCATAGCTAAGTTCACAGGGCTGATAAGCAATGTGATTAAGATTTGACTCCTGAATATGCAAGGTCAGGACCCTCTCCGGGGCTTCATCAATATGTCATCCTAACTTTCCAGGAATGACTCCCTTCTGTGAATCACCAGTGGAAATTTTTAGTCTTCCAACAACTGTGTCCAAGGCAGTTTCTTGATCTATTAGTTCTTTCAGAAGAGAAAATGGAATTATTTGTCATGATTTGTTTTCAAAGGATTTAGACTTACTCCTCTGAATGTCTACTTCTCTTCTAAGTACTCATTTCTTCCTTGTATGAGATTATATATAGCACAGCAGTGTGGGCTTGAGATGAACAAGATCACAGAAGTCTATCAAGGTGACTTTTTCAAATGCCTACAGCCCTTTAAAAAGCAAGATTGATATAACGATAATATGTTTATATGGGAGTTTGTTCTTACCCTTTAGAATCACTCACTGAAGTACTTAAGGGAGATATGTTCATGTCTATAATTTACTTTTTAAAAAAATATAGCAAAAATAAATACATGAAGCAATAACAATGTGCAGATTGGTCAATCTCAGTAATGGGTTTTTATCTTTAATTATGTGAAAAAGTTTCACAATAAAGGGTAAAAAAAATACAGCCAAGTAAAAGAGTAAGTAATGATTATATAATAGAGATTGAGGTAGTGAATATGAAGAAATAATCACTCATCTACTTCTATTCTCATTAAAGCAGACACTGATGAGTTTACCAACTAAGCCAGGCATGGTGTTGAACACTTTTCATCCACTGTCTCCATTAATCCACAGCAATCCTATAAGGTTGGGACTATTCTCTCCATTTATGGATGAGAAAACTGAGATTTGAAGAAATGAAATGGCTTGTTCCAGAGTACTCTTAACCAAGGTATTGCACTTTCTTTACCTTAGGGAAAGCTGTGCAGAAGTGGCTGACTTGAAAGAATTCAGGATAGCCAGGAATAGGCAGGTTGGGTAGGTGAAGGCACCAAGGGAATGTTAAATGGGTGAATGGGGAGAAGGCAAACAATAGCAGGTCCCAATGAGGCCTGAAGATTTCAGTGAAGTGATGAGGTTGAGATTGGGGAAGTAAAAGTACTAGGGAGTGGTCTGTTTTATGACTCTACTGGTACATGTCATGTATGTAAGAGGTATGGGGCATAATTGATGACTACTGAAATTTCCAAGAATGAGGATGCAATTGGCATAGATGGGAAGAAAATGTAAGTAGGAGTGGGAAGGATATATTTTAGGCAGAAGTTCTTGCCTTGTTAAGAAAGCACAACATACCACCTATTCCATTCAATTCTTTTATTTTAATTTTTTTTTTTTTTGAGACGGAGTCTCGCTCTGTCACCCAGGCTGGGGTGCAGTAGCACAATCTGCAACCTCCACCTCCTGGGTTCAAGCGATCTCCTGCCTCAGCCTACTGAGTAGCTGGGATTACAGAAATCTGCCACCATGCCCAGCTAATTTTTATATTCTTAGACGGGGTTTCACCATGTTGGTCAGGCTGTTCTTGAACTCCTGACTTCAAGCAATTTACCCGCCTCAGCCTCCCAAAGTGCTGAGATTACAGGCGTGAGCCACTGTGCCCAGCCTATCCCATTCAATTCTAAGGCTGATCAGGACAAAGGTTACTAACAACTCCCCAGTCTATAAGATTGTTTTGACAATGGGAAAAGGACTTTAATTAATTATTTTTAGCATCTCCAAAACAATTCACAACTTTTCAATAAGTATTTCCTTTGAGTAAAGGGTACTGGCCTGGGTTCCAACTAGAATTCAATTTTAAAAGATTTTTTGCTAATTGCGGGGGAAAAGTCCTGTCTAAGAAAATGTGGTCAAATGTGTACTCTGTTGGAATTCTGCTGGTGGCTTGGAGAGGGAGTGTGAGCAAAGCAAATCATTTTTGTAAAAATGAAATTAATTCATTTCAGTTTATAGCTTTTCACTTAATTTTCAAATACAAGTGGCTATTTCTAAATGAAGTAAAATAGTCCAAATTGGTCCTACTCATCTAATAAATATAAAAACAAACAACTGTGAGCCAGGTGGAGAGCCCCAGCCAAAGCTTGCTTTTACATCTCCCTTCTGTTCTCATTAAAGCAAGTGAAAGATCAAACAAACCCAGGACCCACGCTGAAGGCTAGGGCTCAAGTTGTTTACTTCATCTCTACCCGCAGCCTGCTTGGCCACCAGGCTGGGATGCAGTCACATGGGTCAAAGAATAATAAATAATCCTATTTCACCCTCCCAGATCTCCATCAATAGCCACCAGGGAGCAGTAGATGACTAAGTCACTCACCCGGGTGCCTCCAGTGAGACACTTGCTTGAAAATGAATGGGAAAGCTTATAAAAGGGGAAGAAGGAAGGAGAAAGAATAATGGCACCAATAATCACATCTGTGTGGCATTTTGATTCTCAAAGGGCTTCACATACGTGCTTGTTTTTGATCTTGCCTTTTCATGAGCAGGACGCGCATCACTAGTCCCATTGTACAGAAGAGCAATCCAAGACCCAGAAATGCTAAGGCAGGAATTTGCTCTAAATCATCCAGCTTGTTCAGAACATGGGCTAGGACAGATGACCCTGGTTTAAATCCTGGCTTTACTACTTATGAGCTATGTGACCTGGATGTTACTTAACCTCTCTGTGACCCCATTTCCTCTTCTGTAAAATGGAGCAAAGGATAGTACACATCTCAAAGCTTGCTGTGGGAATCAAATGATAGATTGTATGCCAAGTGCTGAGAACATTTTTGGCACAAAGTATTTGATAAACAGTATTATTATATTTGTAGAATGTCTTATGGTTCACACAAAGTGTACTCAGTTCAACTACATTTATTAAACATCAGAGCCAGGCACTGTGCTAAATTCTGGAGATGCTAGAATAAATCACTTATGATCCCACCATGCTTTGGATCACAGGGAGATGTAAGAGATAAGTGGAGATACGCCAACACGTTTGGTATAAAGTGTTATTTTTAAGCCACAAAGGTAATTAGAGGGAGAATTTAACCCAGTCTGGGAGTGTTAGAAAGGACTTCCTGAAGGAAAATACTTTTCTAGCTTTACCTTTGCTAAACACCCTCTGGGGAAAAAAAAAAAAAGTGTAATTTTTGTCTATTCTATGAATGCATGAAAAAAAGCTCAGAAAAGTTAAAGGACTTCCCAAAGTCCCTCAGTGAATGGCAAAGTGGTGTCTCAGTTATGCTACCCTATCCCTATCCCAAGGAAACACTTCCTGTGAATAAAGTCATTAAGGAATTAGTTGGGTTTTTTTCTTTTCTCCCATTATCTTTCTTGTATAAAAGGAGACAAAAACTATCACTCTTTCTGCAACTCCCCTCTTCTCCCTGAAAAATTTGACAGAATGTCAAATTCTGTAAAATCCACTATCTGCTAAGAGTTACAGAATCTAGGCCAAAAGATACAACTGTGTACCATGAGGATTCTAGAGGGATAGAAACGTACATGTTGTTGAATCCTCATTTGACTACTAAAAAGCTCTATGACAATAGGCAAGCAACTTAGCCACATAGTCTCATTTTTTTTCATTCATAAAATAGAGCAATGAGAGTTTCCATCTCCTAGAATTGCTGTGATGACTACATGTCAAGTCCTTAGCTTGTGCTTGACTGACTTTATAATTGCTCAATAGACATTCACTGTTAACTTTAGCTAGAAAAATGTCATCTACAGGAGGATCACTTGAGTCCAGGAGGTTAAGGCTACAATGAGCTGTGTTCGCACCACTGCACTCCAGCCTGGGTGACAAAGAAAGACACTGTCAGAAAGAAAGAGAGAAAGAGAGAGAGAAAGAAGGAAGGAATAGTGTGAAGGAAGGATAGTGGGAAGGGAAAAAGGAAGGAAGGAAGGAAGGAAGGAAGGAAGGAAGGAAGGAAGGAAGGAAGGAAAGAAGGAAAGAAGGGAGGGAGGGAGGGAAGGAGGGAGGGAGGGAGGGAGGGAGGAAAAGAAAAGAAAAGGAAAGAAAAAGAAGAAAAATGTCATCTAGTTCACCTAATTCTCCCCTCTGGTCTGACCACAGATATCACCTGTGCATTCTTTTTTGAAAACCATCCTAGGAGGCATTTATAGCTTCCTTTGTGAAGTATTTCAATGTCTGATCAGTCTCACAACCCAGAAATCCAACTCTTCCATACATTGTGTTTGCTTTCATTTAAAATGTCAACATTCTGCACTCAGAAAAAATAAAAATAAAAAGAGGGAAAATCTCTGGTGGTGTTTTTTTCTTGGATAAATCAATGAACAACACAAGTTTCTCACACTCAAATTGTCTAATCCCAAGAACTTCATTTTTGTCTTTAGAAGGTTTTGTTTCTCCTCCTTTCCTCTGCTGATGGACAGGGCTTTTTCATGCCCTGAGATTGCTGTGGTGATAATGCAAGTATCTGGTCATAATATCGTGTATGTTGTGCTCTTTGTTTTCAAAGCACATTCACATGCTCACCTTGTTGATCCTAAAACAACTGAGTGAGGTGTGGAGAGCAGATACTATCCCCAGATTTAGGAAAGGAAGCATAAAGGAAACAAAAACAGCAGCCATCATTGCTAAGCACTGATTGTATCCCAGGTGTTCTATGTCTATTGTCTCATTTAACCTACCTAAAAGCCCATTCCAGTAGGTGTTATTAGATCCATTTGCTGGAGAGAAAAGTGAGACTCGGGGAAGTTCTGTACTCAAATTTCTCCAGAGAGTGAGTGGTGGAGCTGAGACTTCAGTCAAATCTGTCCTAGTCCAAAGTCAATACACTCAATCACTGGCTTGTTGAAGATTTGTTCAACCCATCAGTGACTAACATGGCATTAATATCCAAGACTCCTGATTCTCAGTCTGGGCACTGTTCATTAAACCATTCATTCAATCTTTAATTCTTCAAGGTGCTGGAGCTACAGTTGCCTATGATTAAGACAGTTGCCACTCACAGAAAACTGCTTTGTGGCTTCCCCATCCCTAGTCTCCTGTTCTTAACTTCCTAGGTCATGCCTACAATTTTGGGGTTCCCAAGCATGCAGTCAGAGAGTAATAAGTTATGTGTACCTCTGTGTGTGTGTGTGTGTGTGTGTGTGTGTGTATAAGTTTTATATTTATTGTCCATCAAGAATTTGCTAGATTCTACAGCAAGAATAAAGATTTGTCAGGCCAAACATCTCAATTCAGCAACAAGGATGTTTCTTCAAACATAGAGTTGGATGTGGAGAAAAGTAAAAAATAAAATATACTGGAAGTTTCTTCCTTTCACCTGAGTGTCAAGTCTGTGTGAACATATGTCCATACTCATGGCTGGGTTGTGAGGCAAGCACTGAGCTGAGGGAAGGAGTGTAACCGTTTCCACCTTCCTCTGGGAGAATGTGGTCATGTAAATATTCGAGATGCTTCATTATGTCTCATTTTCTGTTTCAAAAGGAGATGATGGTGAAAAAGGAGATCCAGGAGAAGAGGGAAAGCATGGCAAAGTGGGACGCATGGGGCCGAAAGGTAACTAAAATGATGTGAAACTGACATTTTAATGTCATAATTGCTCTTCTTTCTCTCCTGGCCCTTGCCCTGGAAATTAGCAGCTTTCATAATGCCCTCTGCCCCAGCAATGCCTGAAATATATTTCACACATGAATTAACTCACCATCTGAATGCCCCTCTGAGATTACCTGTCAACAAGACTCTGAGTTTCTCAAGTTGCATTCTTAGGGCTGGCTGGTGTGGGACACTGGGAGCCCCAGGGAAAAGCAGTCTCTGAGAATATTAAGAAACGATGTGTTATAGAGCTGTGTTCATACCTGTGTCTCCCTTCTAAAGCCACTGCTAAGCAGCATTTTTTTTTTAAAGCGGGCGTAGAGTTTAAGGAGGAAGATAAAAAGAACAAAAAGAGCTACCTGATTCATTGATCTATTCATCTTTCCCCAAGATCTCTTTATTTCTTTAATTCCCCCCCCCGCCCCCCCCCCGTTTCATAATACAAAAGAATAACACAGTGGGGAAATGGTGGGGTATGGGAGAAGTGGGATTAAAGATGAAGAGGGTAACACAGAGGTGATTAGGAAGTATCTTCACTCACAAAGCTGGGCATTGGCCTTACCAAAATATAGCTTCTGGGTTGTGATGTGTTTGTGTGCACCTTCTGAACACTTAAAATATTTCTCATCAACTGCGAAAAGAGGGCTGCCCTAGACCACTTATTTTTAAATCTTGAATAATTTAAAAGGAAGAGAGACTCACAGACCTGTGAGACCTCAATTTGGGAAATGCTGACTTAAACCTATCTATAAATATGAATGTCAATTCCAAAATTATTCTTAGAAAACAAAGATTTTTAATTGGCATTTTTTTTTTTTTTAGATTTTTGTAAAACGAAATAATATTGGAAAAGCTCAGTGATTCTTGACCGTAGTTTTGTGAAAGAAAATTCAGCAGGACCATGTCTGATGTTTCTTTGATCATTAGGTTTTATGACTGCACGTTCCCCGCCCTGTTTTTAAGTGGCACGATTGTCAAATCTTGTTTTAAAATAGAGAAGAAATAGAATTCCAAAAGGAAGACAGAATGCAGCTAAAGAAGAAAAAAACCAGAATTGAATCAAGAATACTTTCACCCGGCCCTTCTCTAACCTTTCTTTTAAACATCCTCTGCCATAGTAATTCCAGAAATACTACATCAGCAAGTATTTTAATATCATCATGTCCATAGTATATATTCATACTCACTCACATATTAATTTTAATACATACACTATAAGTCTGTTAAACTAGACAATAGAGCACGGGATATATATTAGCTATCACTGGTAGAAGAATACACTTTTTGGTATTTCTTTCAAGTGAATATCACATTAGCCACGTTTCAAGGGAAGATAAAACCTTATGATAAAAAGATAACATGTTTGCTTTTCAGGAATTAAAGGAGAACTGGGTGATATAGGAGATCAGGGCAATATTGGCAAGACTGGGCCCATTGGCAAGAAGGGTAAGTTGCATCTTACTATTCTCCAGTAGCAATTCAAAGCAAATTGAGGCTGGGTGCAATGGCTCACACCTGTAATCCCAACACTGGGAGACCAAGGTAGGAGGATACCTTGAAGCCAGGAATTCAAAATCAGTCTGGACAACAGAGAAAGACCCAGTCTCTAAAAAAAAAAAAAAAAAAAAAAAAAAAAAAAAAAAAAAAAAAAATTTAATTAGCTGGGCATGGTGGCACACAACCATAGTCCCAACTACATAGGAGGCTGAGGTAGGAGGATCATTTGAGCCCAGAAGTTTGAGTCTGCAGTGAACCATGATCACACCACTGCACTCCAGCCTGTGACAGAGTAAGACCCTGTCTCTAAAATAAATAAATAAATAAATAAAGCAAATTGAGGATACCCTTAATTGTTTTAAGGTGTTTTGTATCATAAAAATGTCTCCTTTTTCTTCTTTTAAATTAATAATTCTGTCTTCATAGTTTGTCTCTTACTTCCATATATAAGCAATATATCTCACAGCTCAAAAAAAAATGAAACAAGATTTTAGAAACAGAATCAAGCATCAAGGTCGGATAGTCTTTATGTTGAATAATCTCCTGGGATCTACTTGTTGGCTACAAATCCTTGCTATGATCAAAATGATACACGATTATTAATAAAATACAAAATAGGCAGAGGACAGTAAAATTTTCTTTTTTAATCTGAGGGGATTAACCAAAAATTCTGTGCCTATGATCTATTAACAGGATAGAAACTTGGAGCATATATGTGGATACCCATTTGTTTTCAGTCATGTCCTGATTTTTTTTTTTTTTTTTTTTTTTGAGATGGAGTCTCACTCTGTCACCCAGGCTGGAGTGCAGCGGTGGGATCTCAACTCATTGCAACCTCTGCCTCTCAGGTTCAAGCAATTCTCCTGCCTCAGCCTCCCAAGTAGCTGGGACTACAGGTGCCCACCACCATGCCCAGCTGTTTCTTTATATTTTTAGTAGAGACAGGGGTTTCACTGTGCTAGCCAAGATGGTCTCTATCTCCTGACCTCAAGTGATCTGCCCAGCTTGGCCTCCCAAAATGCTGGGGTTGCAGGCATGAACCATCGCACCTGGCCCTGATCTTATACATCATTAAAGCCTGAATATTAGAAAACAGAGACAGTCACCTCTGTATTGTCTAAGCCTTCCTTCCCTATCCTCCTCTCACAAAGCCCCACAATGGTAGCAGGTTCTAATTGCTCCTGATATTCAGTAATTTAAGCAAGCATTGTTTTACTTAGTTTAGAGATATGAAACTGAATGAACATAAAATTTTATTCCAAGAGATTCATAGACTATTCAGGAAGATAGAACTTTCTTAAAAAGAATTAGAGGCCCGGCGCAGTGGCTCACGCCTGTAATCCCAACACTTTAGGAGGCTGAGACGGGTGGATCACCTGAAGTCAGGAGTTCGAGACCAGCATGGCCAAGATGGCAAAACCCCATCTCTACTAAAAATACAAAAATTAACTCAGTGTGGTGGTACATGGCTGTAATCCCAGCTACTCAGGAGGCTAAGGTACAAGAATCGCTTGAACCTGGGAGGCAGAGTTTGCGTTCAGCCAAGATCATGTCACTGAACTCCAGCTTGGGACATAGAGTGAGACTCCATCTCAAAGAAAAATAAAAAATTATAATACTGAATAACATGACTACCCCAGGACTCATATTGGAGAGTAAGGCAAGATTGATATGCAAAAGAACAGACATAGGTCTTGAAGAATAGTAACATTATGGAAATAGGCAAAATGCACTAGAGAGAGATGCAAGAGATGCTTGTACAAAAAAAAAATTAGGGGAAGCTCAGTCCCATGGGTAATATAATTTCTGTAGCCTTGATGTACCCTCCATCTTTTTGTAAATGCTTGAGCAGCTGCGTAACTAAGCATGTGGCTTACTTGTCCAGCAGTATGTCCTTGTAGGCAGGTTGACAGACTGTAGTCTGAGCTTAGGCTGTGGCCTCTCTCTTCCCATCCTGTGGCTCAGTACTCCCTCTTTCTCCACTCTCCAACTCATTCATTTGAGATATTCCCTTCAGCCTGTATTCAGAGACAGGGATGAAAGGCAGTGCCACTGAAGAGAAATTGCTATGGGTGTTTCTGATCTGGTGGGTTATATTGTGTATTTCCCTGTGGTTGAAATCCTTATAGCTGGGGAAGAGCCATGTGAGCTTCCCATGGTTCAGAAGTCCTGCCGCAGTGTGTGTCTGTGATGGTTTTACCATGAAGAGTCCTCACATGTTTCAGTCCTTCCCAAGACACAGATAAAAGCCACAGCAATGGGTTCACACGGTCATATACCTCGATAAAATTTGTGAAGGAAGACAGATTCACCTCAAATGATTAAAATAGTGCTCCTTAACATTTTTTAAAGTTACTACTCCCCTAACAAGGTTTTAAGACATATTTCTTTTCTAATTGCCCTTCCCCATGAATTTTTAATACCACCCATGGATGATATATTTATTTAGGTATTCTGTGTATGTTTGTGCTTTATATATTTTTAAAAGAGTACAATTCCATTTCCTAAAAACTAACTTGTGCATCTTTAAGTGATATTGCCCCATTGAAAAAGCACAGGTTAAGACTGCTCTCTCCTTCTGCTCCAGCTTCCCTCATCATCCTTCTTGTACTGGGCAGTTTTGGAGTGGATACAAGAATCTTCAGAGCTAGCTAAGAGGAGCTTGAGGGAGAAATGTTTAGTTTGGAGTTAATGAGATATCTTTACATAGTTTGATGTGACTTCCATTTATACTTATTGCTAGCAATTCCAATGTAGAAATAGATTCCAAGAATACTCCTACCACTTACTATGCAGCTCTATCCAAAGCCAGGATGCAAAGTGCTGAGCCAGAGGTCAGATCATCATATCAATGTGTCCTGGGGCATGCAGCCCACGAAATGTGCAGGTTGTGGAAAAGAAGCAATGGTTGAAATATACAGGGCCAGAGCTAGTCTGTGGAAAAAAAAGTTTCCAAATCTAACAGCTTATATATGAAAACTATAGAGTATATTCTCAAAATTGACAATATTATTAATTGACATATATTACCAATAACAAGTTGTAATGGTGAAAGAAAAATCTGACACTACTACTAATAAAGACAAAATTCAGACTTCTGCTATAGGCCATGACGGATTTGCCTGCCTTACATTAATCTTTCTGCTAAGTATGACTAGCTGGGTCCAGAAAAAAATTTAAATATATATTTGAAGGTATGACAATGCAACCAAAATGAATAGAACTTTAGGGGCCATGATCTGGAGGAGAAGGGAATCATACTAAGGCAAGTGATGCATTCTGCACTACCTTCCTTCCACGTCATTCACCAGTTCGTAAGTGGGGCAGCCCTAAGTGGCTAAAAGGCTTGAGCAGAAAGTTACTGAAACTGGATTCATATTCAAGGCCTGTCAAAGAGGAGTGGCCCAGGAAATGCCCCCATATTCCCAGTTAGAACTCCAGAAATACTACTTCAGAAAACACTTAATTAAACCTATACCTATTCATGTTTTTAAAAACTATTAGCAAATTAGAAATAGAAGGAAACATAATTTGTAAAGGAATACCAACAACAACAAAAATCTACTTAAAAATGATACTCCATAATAAAATACTGAACACTTATCTCCTGAGACTGGGAAGTAAATTAGCATAGCCCTCTATGAGCAATTCTAATCAACATTATGTGTGAGGTTCTAACCACAGCAAAAATGGAAGAAAAATAAAAATCATAATTGAAAATAAAGGAATTTGAGCATTATTATTTGTGGAGAACATGATTGTATACTTAGAAAGTACAAAAGCATCTATAGATAATCTATTTGTATTGATGCATTTTTTAGATGGCTTGACATACAAAAATCAATTTTGTTTCTACATAGAAACAATTTAAA
Organism: Theropithecus gelada; assembly: GCF_003255815.1. Taxonomy (NCBI): domain Eukaryota; kingdom Metazoa; phylum Chordata; class Mammalia; order Primates; family Cercopithecidae; genus Theropithecus; species Theropithecus gelada. The sequence goes on from NC_037676.1 coordinate 121,309,528, forward strand.
AAGAGACATTTATAATAGTGTCAAAATAAGTAAATATGTAAAAATGAATCCAACAAAAGTTACAAGCCCTCCATAATAAACTCCACATAATGACAATGAAAGAAATTAAAGAATATCTAAGGTAATGAAGGTAAAACTATGTTAATGGGTTCAGAGACTCAATATTGTTGATATGCCAATTCTCTCCCAAATTGATCCATTGACTCAATACTACCTCAATCAAAATCCCAGAAGTGGGTCAGGCGTGATGGCTCATGCTTTTAATCCTATCACTTTTGGGGGCCGAGGCGGATGGATCACCTGAGGTCAGGAGTTTGAGACCAGCCTGGCCAACATGGTAAAACCCTGTCTCTACTAAAAATACAAAACTTAGCCTGGTGTGGTGGTGCATGCCTGTAATCCCAGCTACTTGGAAGGCTGAGGTGGGAGAATGGCTTGAACCTGGGAGGCAGAGGTTGCAGTGAGCCGAGATCCCCGCACTGCACTCCAGCTTGGGCAATAGAGTGAGACTCTATCTCAAAAATAAAAATAAAAATAAAAATAAAAAATCCCAGAAGTGTTCTTTTGGAATTGATAAACCAATTCAGAATGTATGTGTAAATGAAAATGACCAAGAATACCCAAGACAATCTTGAAAAAATGAAAAATAAAAACAAAGGTAGAAGACTTAAATTACTGAGTTTGAGTTTATACATTGATTAGGAAACTAAACCATTAGAATAGTGTAATTTCATGAAGAGACAGACAAATGAATTAATAGGAAGAGTCCAGAAACAGACTACCAAACTTGATTTATGCAAAGCTGACACTATTTTGTAATGGAAGTCACAAGCTAATCAATATATAGTACTGAGTTACTGGTTATTCATGTATAAAAATAATAATCTCGATCCCATACTTAACACTGTACCTAAAATCAATGGTTTATAGATCTAAGTTTGGTAGTAAACCCAAATCTGAGAGACCTAAATTTGAAAGGTAAAGCAATAATGCCTCTGGAAGTTAATATAGAGGTCTATATTTTTGATCCTATGGTAGCCAACACATTTTTAAACAGAATATGACAAAGACCATGTAAGAAAAACTAACAAATTGAAGCCTATCAAAATAAAGAACTTCTGGCCAGATGCAGTGGCTCATGCCTGTACTCCCAGCACTTTGGGAGGCCGAGGCAGTCAGGTCACCTGAGATTGGGAATTCGAGACCAGCCTAGCCAGCATGGCGAAACCCCATCTCTACTAAAAATGCAAAAATTAGCTGGCTATGGTGGCATATGCCTGTAATTCCAGCTACTTGGGAGCCTGAGGTGGGAGAATCACTTGAACCAGGGAGGTGGAGATTGCAGTGAGCAAAGATCACGCTGCTGCACTCCAGCCTGGGCAACAGAGTGAGACTCCATCTCAAAAACAAAATAAAATAAAGAGCTTATATTCATTAAAAGATACTTCTCAGAGAACAAAAAAGGAAACCACAAAGTTGGCTATGTGCTACCTTTGTATTCAATAAAGGGCTTATATGTAAAACATACAAAGATTATACAAATCAGTAAGAAAAATAACTGACAACCCAAAAGAATAAAAAAGGTCAAAAGAATAGTCACTTAACAAAAGAACATATTCAGATGATCAATAAATATATTAAAAAGTGTCAACCTCATTAGGGTGATGGAAATTTGACTAAACTATGATAGTACTGCATACTAACCAAAATGGCTAAAATAAAAATGACTGACAATATCTAGTGTTGACAAGGATGTGGAACAACTGAAACTCTCATATTTTGCTTCACCATACCATGGAAATAAATATACTATTTCAGTATGCAAAAAAATGAATGAAGATATGGACACAGTATTAGGGAAAATATTCTATACAGAAAAAACCTATATGCCAAATGGTTCTATTTATAGAAATTTCAACAACATGAAAAATTTATGGCTTGAAAACTTGTAACACAGTTCTAAGTCAGTATGGTGATCTTTAGAAAGGAGGGCTATAATAATCTGCAGATGACACAAAAGCGGCTGCTTGAGGATCTTGGTATTGGTTACATGGGTATTTTATTCTGTACAAAGTCATCAAGCTGAATCTTTGTGTTGGCAAATTTTCTTTGTGGTTTTTTTCAGTAAGCGAAGTTTAATAAAATAATTTTTGGTTAACTGTGCTAAGGGAAAGATTATTATCTGACTACATTATCCCTCTATCATCTCTTAAAAATGATATTAGAAATTTGTGGACAGATAAAGTAGCAATATGAATGCAGCCAAACATACATAACTAATAATTATGAATAAAAGCATTTTCAAGGCACAATAATTCATTTATTGATTAAAATATTATGATGTTTAGTGAATTTTGTAATGTGCCATTGGTCTACTTTTAAAATTTAGTGATTTGTTTTTATTTCTTATGATAGATATTCATTTTTACAACCACTTTTCCATTTTTAATTTTGTATCTTTTTTCAAAGAAGTCCCTTCAAATTGTATAAGCTTCAGATAAAATGCATCATGGATCTGTCCCTATCTGTATCAACTTCCTTAAACCAGTGGTTAAAAGAGACAGAAAGGTATAGCCGGAAAGTGGGATGTTGGACTTCAAAATTTTTGAGATGCAGCTATGCTAAATGTGATTAAGATCTCATCTATGTCTTGTATTGCCCTGTGGAGATAGCAGAAGTGGAGGGAGAGGGTAAGTCGCTGCCATGAATAAGTCCAGAATTGAAGAACTTCTTTTTTAATGGTCATTCTAGATTTTGCACTTCCCTGGATTTAGATGTGTAAGTCTTGATGGGATTCCATCTAGAAGAGTTAAAGCTAATGATCTTAAGCACAGTCTTAACCCTTGAATACAATAAGACTGCGTAACTTGGGAACATAGTAGATGACGAAGACAAGAAAGGCTCAAGAGTTTTTAGTATGACTAGCTGAGCCCCAAAGTGGATGAACGTCCAGAAATGTTGAAAAAGTAACAGTCTGGAAATGATAGGGTTAACTAACCTTATTTACTTCATGCTAATTCCTCCGGTAAGGCTCCGGTATATAGCACCTAATACATACCTTTGTCACTGTACTCACTGTCGTATCTGATTAGCTTCTCTGTTTCCCCTCATAGACTCTGAACTTCTTGGGAGAACAAATGAATGAAAAGTTCACTGGGTTTGTTTGTTTAAATAAAATAAGCTCTGTCAGGACCCTAGTATTTAACCACTTTATCTTAATGCCTATTATATATTATAGACACTTTCTCGATGTTTGTTGCATTAAGCATGAAAAACTGCCTAATAAAACTTATTACTTTTTACAGTTTGTCTCTCTTTACTACTCTGTATTCCTATAAGTACCACTTTTCCTTAATATCAATTTCCACCATTAGCTACTAAGATTTTCTTCTCCTCTAGAGATATGCCATCAAATTTGTGAGCATGTCCTGGAATTTTTTTTTTTTTTTTTTTTTTTTGAGACGGAGTCTCGCTCTGTCGCCCAGGCTGGAGTGCTGTGGCCGGGTCTCAGCTCACTGCAAGCTCCGCCTTCCGGGTTCCCGCCATTCTCCTGCCTCAGCCTCCCGAGTAGCTGGGACTACAGGCGCCCGCCACCTCGCCCAGCTAGTTTTTTGTATTTTTTTAGTAGAGACGGGGTTTCACCGTGTTAGCCAGGATGGTCTCGATCTCCTGACCTCGTGATCCGCCCGTCTCGGCCTCCCAAAGTGCTGGGATTACAGGCTTGAGCCCTGGAATTTTTTAAAACGGAGATACAATGATCCAGCTCGCTTGGATTACTTTCATTTTTAATCTGTACTTCGAAATTTATTGTCCTCATTTTTATGATTGCCTTTCTAAATTTTTTACTGACTCAGATTAATCTCAACTTTCTAGGCTGACCTTAACGTTGTCACTTGCATGGATAGGGTAGCTTTCTAGATGTCAATATTTCATTTTAGGAATAAGAAATAATAGTGATTTAGTATAGGTAAATTCCATCTCATAGCAAAATAAATGCTTTTATTTAAGGTCAATAATCCATTTACGCTGAAAGCATTATGATTTTTTTGTTTGTTTGTTTGAATGTGACCTCTAATTCTTCAACTTTCGGACAGTTATTACAGACATAGTCCCATTCATGGACCAAAATCAGTTTTTGTGGATGACTTTAAATCATAATTTGTTTTGGGGAAGTAGATATTCTAAGCTCAAATCTTCCATAAGCTGGCTAAGTACTTGGCATGCATTCCTTTACCATAACTCAGATTCAGGAAACCGAAGTTAACATTGGTTGAGCATTCTCTGTAAGTCAAGCCCAGTGCTGATCCCATTATAAGAAAACATTACTATATCTAATTTATTCTCCTTAATGATCTCATAATTTTAAGTGCTAATTATTTCTGCTTTTAAAATAAAGAAAAGAAAGCTTAGAGAAATTAAGTAACCTGTCCATGTGTAGCCGGTAAGTGGCAAAGCCAGGATTCAAACCCTGATTTTGGGGAGCTTTCGTGATCTTTCATTGCACCACACTGCTTTGGTGTTCCCATTTGTCATGAAATGAAAAGAATTCATGTCAAAATACTGAAAAGCAGTCACAGAGTTTACATCTTCTCAAAAAAAGCGGTCACATACCAATTCAAGAAACTGTTTTCTATATTATTAAGTTCTAGCTAAAGGCTACTGCTTCAGTGAAGTCTTCTCCACTCTGATTCACACCATCTTTTCTTTTTCTGAATTCCTGCCAGGCTTTTCATTTACTTCACTCTGTTAGTACATGATAGTGTCTCATCTCTTTGTTCTCTTATGCGTGTTTTGCTTTCCTTAAAAGCCCATCATTTGCCCAAGGCACTCGATTTATGCTTCTTTTATGTCCATTATAAAGCTTAGCCCAGAACTAGGATCATAGCATAACTGGAATCAACGTTCCATCTATGTTGAATTAAAAGGTATTCACATGCGAAGAAAAGATAATGTTTTAAAAAATCAAAACATTAAACCCATAGTCATACAATCTTTTAAGTGCATAATGTTTTTGATGGTGATGAGGACTGTTATTCTTTGCAAATTTTGATAACATTTTTCAAACAGCTTGCTTTTTTTCATTAAACCACTGGTTAACTCATTTGGAAGCACCATGAAAGGGGAGTCAGAAATGGTTGGGCAGGAATACGAGCACTGCCATTTAATGGCTAGATGTCCTTAAGCAAGTTATTTTGCCTCTCTGATCCTCAATTTCTTCAAGTTGTAGAATAAAGACAATGATAACACTTAGTTCATAGGATTTAATGTGATAATATGTATAAGGTATCCAGAATAGTACTTGATGATTGATGGGTACTTAGTAAAATGTATATTCCCTTTCTTCCATTAAGATCTCAAAATCTATTCTTACTTTTTCCAACTTACATATAAGAGAAATAAGGAATTTGCAGGATATAACTAAGGTGTGAGCAGGTTAATATTACTGAGTAGGGTGTTTGACATATGTTCATGCCCAACTATATCCTCTGCAGTATCTTGAACCTGACCTTGTGCCCACTTTCATTCAGTTGCTGAAGCTTTTCATAGCAAAGCTCAAATGCTAAGCTTTCCTTTACCCTTCCACTGGAAGCACTGTCTCTTCTGCCTTCCTCTCAGAGTATGTTATCTCTCTGTTCAATGTCTTTCTCACAACATGTATCATGTTCCATTGGTATAGATTTCACCATGTTCTCGTTTCTTCCAAGTACAAGTTCCAAGCCTTCCTCCTGCATGTGTAAATTGTATTCTGGCCTTCAAAGACCCCCACCTTCTGTTTGGAGAGCACACGAATGACTGGCATCAACTCTAAAGAAAAGGGTCCACATGGCTCAGTTTAGAAAGGCTCAGCAAATCCTTGGGGCCCCAGCAGGCATGCCTTCTTCTGAATGATAAGAGTAACTACGTAAGGAAAAGTACACATCAGACAATGATGAGAAAAGCCAATGGGTGTCCTCAGTGCACACAACATGGGGCACCCTACGGGTTTTAGAGTGGCTTTCACTTTTTCTCTGTTTCTGGTGAAGGATGAGGCTTGGCAGAACCTTAATACCAACTCCATTCCCTTTTGCATTGTCCCCTTGGGCCATATAACCAATTCTTTGACCACACCACATTCCTGTGAGGGTAAGCCCCATACACCTAGCCTAGGTGACCTTCATCCTGTATTCATCCCTCGTGAGTTCTTTCTTATTCTTTTTTTCCAGATCACTATTGAAGCATAAACTCTATTTTACTTCTGTCAGGGTCTTCCCTTTTGATTCTTAAGAATCTCAGCCAAACATTTTTTCCTGAAAATCAAAAGCTTTTGCTTTCAATTATTGCGTCTGATGTGGGCCTCAAGAGCTTATTTTGAAGTTGAAAAAAAATTAACGTGTTTTATTCTTTCTCTCTGCTTTAAAAATCCCGCTTCCCTGAGAATTATTTTGTGGTTACCTGCGAGTGAGAAAATGGTTACATATAAAGAAGTACAGAAAGGGAAAGTACCAAGGTTGCTATTTCAGTATAATATATTTGACATGACTTTGCATTATTAGTATTTGCATACATCACTTCACTTCTAAAAATTGTAAACTCCTTCAAGTCATAGGTTGAAGTCATGTCTCTGTATATCCTTTCAAAGTACCCAGTCTTTTGTTTTTCATAGAGTAAGTAAATAGTAAATATTTGTCTAATTAAATTGAAAAAGCACAATACATGTGTTTTTTGTTCTGTTTTGTTTTATTTTGGAAATCCAAGGGCAAAGCCCCTTAGAATAATTTGGGGCATAATAAGTACAAAGACACTGCAGTGTGCTAACAAATTGATCGAGATTCACAAAACAATGGTATTTTTAAAATTGAAAACATGCTGAGAATTGTATTAGCCTTGTTCAGAGGGCCACGTTATTAAAAAATTGTTAGTAGGATAGGTTACACAAATTCAAATGCTTCTCACAAACCCTGCTGGAATTCTATATTCAATCTAAATAAATTATGACTCGTTTAATTAGTTGTGCCTGTGTAGCCAATTGAAAATCACATTATGTATAAAAACCAAGAGATATTAGAGATATTAGTTGTAGATATTGCAAATAAAATTTAAAACTGCTTTGACTCTAGATGTGAATTCACTCCTTTCTCCCTCCTTACCTCCCTCCCTCCCTCCTTCCTTCCTTCTGTCCTCCTTCCTTTTCTTCCTTCCTTGTTTCCTTCCTTCCTTCCTTCCTTATTTCCTTTCTTCTTTTACTTTTATTTTATTTTATTTTGGTTGCTATTGTTTTTATTCAGGTGACAAAGGGGAAAAAGGTTTGCTTGGAATACCTGGAGAAAAAGGCAAAGCAGGTATGATATGTTCAATGTTCTCTTTGATTTCTAGCATCATTCCAAATTTATTCATCTCAAAAATAAATATATTTTAAATGAAAAGCAAGAGTTCTTTTAGTATGCTTAACCTTATTTTCCTCAGGCTAGAAGAAAGGGAAGAAGGGGACTTTCCTGTCTCCCTGCTGGGGACTTTCCAAGCCCTGGGGATGGGGATGATGGCACGTTTCATCCCTGCCATGCTTACTATGAGAAGAAAGCCCAGTCCATCAGGAAGCAGCCTAATTCTTCTGGGCCAAGAGGAAAAGCTGGCACTAGGCCCTGCCTCAGCATGCCATGCCTTGCCTTTCACTAGCATCTCAACCAAATACTGGCCATCAGAGTGCAGCAGCAGCCTGACCTGATACAGACAGGCCCCTGGTTACAGTACATGCTTTCCATGACCGGGAGATTATCTAGGGTTATTCTCCTGGAGCTTTATTCCCAGTGCTTTACACAGGGAAAGAAAGATTGGTAATTTCAATTGTTTTCTATTCACAGGGCTATGGTGAAGACAATTCTAAGAACTGTTTGACATTCTTCATATTTCATATGAATATGGATAAATAAGGCCATATTTATTCCTTTGGCTAATAAAATTATTTTTAATTTTCAAGCTACCAAAGAAAAAAAATTGAAATGTTTATGTACAACAGCCATTAAATAGAAAAAGGGAATCATTTGAATTTTACATGAGTTTCCTTGTAATTCCCTCTCTGTCACAGCAATATTTGCTGGTTGTTGAAAAGCTAGGTGAGCAAAGAAGAATGACAGACACATTAAAATCATAGTTAATCCACAAACTGGGCAACTGGCTTTTACAAACTTAAGTCGAATCTATTTATATGATTTAAACTTTGTCCTTGAAACATGCAAGCTGTATTTTAAATGGATAATTAGAATTAACATTTGATTTAATCATGAAAAGTTTCTTCTGTCTTGGAAAAACTGTCATCTAGTGAATAATGCAATAACACAAGAGAACACTGGCAGGAAATACGTTTCAAGAAAGTTATAAAAATTTTATTCTGAGATTGGGCAGACACATTCTGTGTTCAACAAAGAAAATGCCAAATGGTCCAAAATGTGTATGCAGTGATTTGTTGTATGTATTCTTCTTTTTAATAATCTAGTTTAGAATTGTCTTATAATTCATTCAAAATATTTACAGAGATATATTCTGAAATTCTATCAATAATGTAAATTGGAAACCTTATTTTAAATAAAAGGTTTAAAGTATAGCCATTCACAGATATGTAGAACCAGACTAGAAAACGATAGTGAATATTGGAAAGAGAGCAAATGTTCCTTTCCACTGGTCTGCATGTACTTCAACATGAATTCACAGTTTTTGTCATTTAAAAGGTACCGTCTGTGATTGTGGAAGATATCGGAAATTTGTTGGACAACTGGATATTAGTATTGCTCGGCTCAAGACATCTATGAAATTTGTCAAGAATGGTGAACATATTCTCTTTTGTGTTATGTATCTATTGATAAATCTCTGTCAACACTACAATTCCAATACTCTTAGGTGGAAATATCTTGGGTTGGACAAAGGGCTATTGAGATAGTGTCACCAGCTTAAGGGTCTTCCAAATTGTTAATTATCCACTAAGACTCCCCCAGGACACCTCAAGTCCACTACATATATTTATATGTATGTGCATTGCCTATGGGAAGAGAAAGACTTTCTTAGGTGAGGGAAATGGAGAAAAGAGCAGAGTGTGGCAAGCTATGCTGTAAGAATAAAAAGAGACAGTAAGAGTCAGAACTAGCATCTCAGAAAACAGAGGTAATAATAACAATAGCTGCTTTCTTGAGTGCATGGAATAGTGCACAACTACTAGCATTATCTCACTGAGTTCTCATAGTTGTTTATGTAGTATGTAGATACTATGATCGAACTAAAGCTTAGAGGAAGTACCTTGCCCATGACAGACCTAATGAGCAGTAGAGTAGGAATGTATTACAAGCTTCTCTGACTCCTCTATCCACAATACAAACATTATGTGTTTATCAGTTTTGCAACTTCCAATACTGGTCATTTTTGTTATCCCTTGTCCATTTTTTTAATAGTAGTTATCAGAAAAGCCCTTGAAGTGGAAAGGGCTTGTGTATTTTCTTCTGAAATAGTATTAATAAGGTAACTATTTTAATCACAGTTAAAATTGGTTTCTTTTACATATACTTTCATTTATTGTAATTCAGCTATATTTGTTGTACATTGTTGGAATCATATAGATGCTGTCTCATGTTCATCCTCATCTTATAACACTAGAGGCAAAGGAAATACTTGATATTAACTAACCATACTAATTATAACTCTAGTTATAATCTGTACTGAAGATTCTGTCTCTGATATGACTTAAACTGTCGTGAATAAGCCAGACCATACAGGGAGAACATAGAGCAATAGTTCTGAACATTTTAGTGGTCATAGATTTCTTTGTGAATTAAAGTTATGGATCCTAAAATGCGTATATAGAGGCCCCTGACACCCAAAACATACATGCCATATTATGAGTGAAGGATGATTCTCAGTCTCCAGTTCTGTCCTGAAGCTGACTCAGTAGCTCAGTCTTCCTCTTGTACCTGGGATGAAATATGGACAAACCCAATTCATATACATGTTCACAGCGCAGAATTTGGTCCAATGTGGACAAACATCTGTATTATTCCTACATCATTTGAATAAGCATTTACCATTCCTATAAGTATTCCAGGCACTGAAGCTAAAGAGTGTCAAAGACATGGTCATTGTCCTTAAGACATTCACAGATAAGTAGGAGAGAAATGCAGACAAACGATGAGACTAAAATGTGTTGAGTGCTAGAAGGAAGAAGTGAAAGGGGCAATAGAAACACAGAGAAGAGTGACTGCCATGTCTACACAAGGGCATTGGAAAGACTTCCTATAGGGGGATACATTTCCGCTGAGATCTAAAGGATAAGTAGAAGTTTGCCAGGTAGAAAAGACTTTCTGGGCATAAAAGGCATGGAAGTACAAGAGAGAAGGGTCTGCTTGTGTGGTCACAAGTAGAGCTAAAGCATCAACAATGTTGGGAAACATAGTATGAGATGGGCTGGCTGAAAGTTCACGTAACACGTCTTTGTCAACTTTGTGCTGGCCAGGTGTGTGAGAAGTTGAAGAGAAAAGGAAGGGAGAACAAACGGTAGATATTTGTTCTCTATTTGATAACTAGAGGTGGGGGTGATTAAATCTGTGACTACCTCATAATAGGACTTTGAAAAATAATTCTTGAATATTGAATAAATAAATGTAAATCTGGCAATATCATATAATTCTATTACCTTTTATCTTTTTGTGATACCTAATGATACTCCTTTTTTTCTCTCCCTGCAGTGATAGCAGGGATTAGGGAAACTGAAGAGAAATTCTACTACATCGTGCAGGAAGAGAAGAACTACAGGGAATCCCTAACCCACTGCAGGATTCGGGGTGGAATGCTAGCCATGCCCAAGGATGAAGCTGCCAACACACTCATAGCTGACTATGTTGCCAAGAGTGGCTTCTTTCGGGTGTTCATTGGCGTGAATGACCTTGAAAGGGAGGGACAGTACGTGTTCACAGACAACACTCCACTGCAGAACTATAGCAACTGGAATGAGGGGGAACCCAGCGACCCCTATGGTCATGAGGACTGTGTGGAGATGCTGAGCTCTGGCCGATGGAATGACACAGAGTGCCATCTTACCATGTACTTTGTCTGTGAGTTCATCAAGAAGAAAAAGTAACTTCCCTCATCCTACGTATTTGCTCTTTTCCTGTGACCATCATTACAGTTACTATTATCCATCCTTTTTTTTCCTAATTATACTACATTTGATCTGAGTCAACACAGCTAGGAAATGCTAAACTAAGGTATGGAGCCTCCATCATCATGCTCTTTTGTGATGATTTTCATATTTTCACACATGGTATGTTATTGACCCAGTAGCTCACCAGGTTACATGGGTCTTGAGAGAGAATTTTAATTACTAATTGTGCACAAGATGGATGGTTGTCTAGATGTCAAATGAGTTGTTCTCTTGGTATTTGCTCTACCATTTCTCCCTAGAGCACTCTGTGTCTATCCCAGTGGATAACTGCCCAGTTTATTGGTGATGATTAGGAAGGTTGTTGGTGATTAGGCTAACCTGCCCTGGCCCAAAGCCTGACATGTAGAAGGGCTTTCTGTGAGCAATAATAAGATCTTTGAATCCAAGATGCCCAGATCTTTTACCAGTCACACCCTATGGCTATGGCCATACTTGGAAGTTTTCCTTGTTGGCACAGATAGAGAAATGCTTTAACCCCAAACTTTTATATGGGGGACTTCTAGCTTTGTGTCTTGTTTCAGACTATGTGGAATGATGAATACTGTTTTTGTGCTTCTGATCTACCAATTTCACTAACATATAACAAGTAGGTGCTTTGGACCCCTTTCTGTAGGCCCACACCTTAATCTCAGGCCCCTATATAGTCACACTCTGATTTAAGAAAAATGGAACTCTTGAAATCAAAAGAAAAAAATGGGAAATTGTTCACAAACAATATTAGTTATAGTTCTCTTGCTAAATTACCCACTGCTATTAACTTAACTTCATTTTTATTTATCTTAGGTTTACCTGCCTCAATTTTATTTACCTTAGGCATGGGGAGTGAGGGAAGGAGTTTGTGAAGCCTTAAGAAAATTCTGGAAGCTTCAAAGTGCTACCAACATCATTTCCAGGCCCCATCGTCCTTGCCTCTAACATATCACTCATGGTGACATTTCATGGGAGGCCTTTTACTCTTCATAAATATATGTGCTAAAATCCTACTGGAGATGTCCCTTCTAATATTCTGAAATCACAGAAACGTGTGAGGTACAGAATTTGGAACATGCCTAGAACTCACATTTACTGAGCTGGTAAAATTCTACCTTGAACTGTAGATCAAACCTCAAAGCAGCTTTTACTAGGAATTTAAAAATAAACAGTTCAAAGATGCTGCAGATCATCACCCTATAAACTACTACTCCAGTTCTGGTTTGTGACATATGATTAGACTGTTTCAAATGCTGGCAAAATGGTTAATGAAATAAGAGAAACAGATCAACAACATATGTTCACCTTAAACCATCTGTTCATGATTTCACCCATGACTAACTGGTTATGAGATAGGATTTAATTAGGTTATTTCTGTGGGTTCAACAAGGGCCATAAACTCAGATCCTACAGGGGCCAGACAGATGACATATATAAATGAAGTGGAACAGGTGGGGACCCTAGTGCACTGAGCACAGCTTGCCCTTCCAAAGGAGCCAGCTGCTCCTCAGTGGCTGCTACTAGTGCTAGGAAGGACCCAATCTTGCTACATTTCAAGAGAAGTCAGAAAGCTGGGAGTTTGTAACATATGTTCATATTTTAAAATGTTGGCAACTAATTAATTTTTAAGACAAATTTTAAGTCATATGGGTTAAAAATTAAAATTAAAGATTAGAGGTCAAAAGTCTTCTAGCTAAAATTGTGATCATTTCATGTCTTCTGGAGGAAGGTTCAGAAGGTTCTAACCAAATAGAATGTCATTAGGATATGATGACATCAAAGTCAAGGTATCCCATTAATACCTTATTCAATTCAGCTTAATAGGAATTTGTTATATGTTTGACATTCATCAGGTTACTAGGTAAACTCTTTTGAGATGATAGCACATGATATTTAAAGGCAGAAAGCTTAAGGCAAATTACAAAGCAGGACATCATATCAAAGCCAGTTTCCTTGGATAGAAAGCCATCCCAGATTATGAGGAATGAAAATCTAAAAACACCTGTGGAAAAAAAACTCATATATAAGAAGAGAGGAAGGAAAGACATGCAGCAAATGTTGCCTCTGGGCAGCTTCATGTTAAGGATCCATGTTCTGATTTGTTCTAAGCTCCCAAAGTGTGAGTATTTATTGTGTGTACTGTAAGTGCTATTATTATTTACTGTGAATGTTATAATAGTTCTTTCAATGACTCATCTTTTCTGTGATGCTTCTAAGAGAAGATACCAGAACTTCAACAAATAAGGTATATCCTGAAACCTTGCCTGAAAGAAATTTTGAAGACGCCACAAACTTAATTAAAATTATTATGAAAACTCAAATTTGTGAAGCACTTTGTGCTTTAAAAAATGCCTTCACATATCATTTTTCATTTGATTCTGATAAACTCTGTGAAGGACGAAAAACAGTCATTTTTACTGCCACTTCCCAATGATAACACTGAGGTCCAAGGAAGCTAAGCAATTTACCAAAATCAGCTCACATATAAAAGAAATTAATGCCGTTAGCCTGCTGATTGAAATGGCCAATGCAATGTCTTCTCCAATTTCTGTGCATTGCTCATGTATTGAATGGAAATTCATCCACAATGGTCTTGTTATAGCAGGGCTCAAACAACTTATCTGTACTACATTCCAAAGTTAATGATGAGGATTAGTTAACAGAGATGCTGGATACAGCAACTTGCCTTACACATTTAGTGTTCACTGTTTTGTTTTTCAATTCACAAATGTCCACATAGGCATTAGTATTGAGGAGGTGACTTACGGCAGCCACAGTACAATTCTGCAGATAACTACAGATATAGGGCAATCAAAACAGATATATAAAAATCAATTCTGTTAATCTTTTCAAAATACCATCTCCTGGATTCCTGGACTTTTTGATGGGTTTTTCATGTCTCTATCTCCTTCAATTCTGCTCTGATGTTAGTTATTTCTTGTCTTCTGCTAGCTTTTGAATTTGCTTGCTCTTGCTTCTCTAGTTCTTTTAATTGTAATGTTAGGGTGTCGATTTTAGATCTTTCCTGCTTTCTCCTGTTGGCATTTAGTTCTATAAATTTCCCTCTCAACACTGCTTTAGCTGTGTCCTGGAGATTTTGGTACGTTGTGCCTTTCTTCTCATTGGTTTCAGAGAACTTATTTATTTCTGCCTCAATTTTGTTAGTCACCCAGTAGTCAGTTATTCAGGAGCAGGTTGTTCAGTTTCCATGTAGTTGTGCGGTTTTGAGTGACTTTCTTAATCCTGAGTTCTAACTTGATTGCACTGTGGTCTGAGAGACTGTTTGTTATGATTTCCATTATTTTGCATTTGCTGAGGAGTGTTTTACTTCCAATTATGTGGTCAATTTTAGAGTAAGTGCAATGTGGTGCTGAGAAGAATGTATATTCTGTTGATTTGGGGTGGAGAGTTCTGTAAATGTCTATTATATCCAATAACAAGTTCTGAAATTGAGGCAGTAATTAATAGCCTACCAACCAAAAAAATCCCAAGGCTAGACAGATTCATAGCCAAATTCTACCACAGGTACAAAGAGGAGCTGGTGCCATTCCTTCAGAAACTATTCCAAACAATAGAAAAAGAGGGACCCCTTCCTAACTCATTTTATGAAGCCAACATCATCCTGATACCAAAACCTGGCAGAGAAACAACAATAACAAAAATTTCAGGCCAATATCCTTAATGAACATTGATGTGAAAATCCTCAATACAATATTGGCAAACCAAATTCAGCAGCACATTAGAAAGCTTACCCACCATGATCAAGTCAGCATCATCCCTGGGATGCAAGGCTAGTTCAACATACACAAATCAATAAACATAATCCATCACATAAACAGAACAATAACAAAAACCACATGATTATCTCAACAGATGCAGAAAAGGCCTTTGATAAAATTCAACACCCTTTATGCTAAAAACTCTCAATAAACTATTTATTGACGGAATGTTTCTCAAAATAATAAAGCTGTTTATGAAAAACTCACAGCCAATATCATACTGAATAGGCAAAAGCTGGAACCATTCCCTTTGAAAATGGGCACAAGGATGCCCTTTCTCACCACTACTATTCAACATAGTATTGGAAGTTTGGGCCAGAGCAATCAAGCACAAGAAAGAAATAAAAGGCATTCAAATAGGTAGAGAGGATGTCAAATTGTCTCTGTTTGTGATGACGTAATTGTACATTTAGAAAACCCGATGGTCTCAACCCAAAATCTCCTTAAGCTGATAAGCAACTTCAGCAAAGTCTCAGGATACAAAATCAACGTGCAAAAATCACAAGCATTGCAATACACCAATAATAGACAGAGAGCCAACTCATGAGTGAACTTCCATTCACAATTGCTACAAAGAGAATAAAATACCTAGGAATCCAACTTACAGGGGATGTGAAGGACTTCTTCAAGCAGAACTACAAACCACTGCTCAAGGAAATCAGAGAGGACACAAACAAATGGAAAAACATTCCATGCTCGTGGATAGGAAGAATCAATATCGTGAAAGTGGCCATACTGCCCAAAGTAATTTATAGATTCAATGCTATTCCCATCAAGCTACCACTGACTTTCTTCACAGAATTGGAAAAAACTACTTTAAAGTTCATATGGAACCAAAAAATAGCCCGTATAACCAAGAAAATCCTAAGTAAAAAGGAAAAAACTGGAGGCATCACGCTACCTGAATTCAAACTATTCTACAAACCTCCAGTAACCAAAACGGCATGGTATTTGTACCAAAACAAATATATAGACTAATGGAACAGATCAAAGGCCTCAGAAATAATGCTACACATCTACAACCATCTGATCTTTGACAAACCTGACAGAAACAAGCAATGGGGAAAGGATTCCCTATTTTAAACATGGAGTTGGGAAAACTGGATAGCCATATGCAGAAAAATAAAATTGGACCCCTTCCTTACACCTTATACAAAAATTAACTCAAAATGGAT
Source organism: Theropithecus gelada (assembly GCF_003255815.1). Taxonomy (NCBI): domain Eukaryota; kingdom Metazoa; phylum Chordata; class Mammalia; order Primates; family Cercopithecidae; genus Theropithecus; species Theropithecus gelada. The sequence continues at coordinate 121,325,631 of NC_037676.1, forward strand.
TAAAGACTTTAATGTAAACCTAACACCATAAAAACCCTACAAGAAAACCTAGGCGATACCATTCAAGACATAGGCATGGGCAAAGACTTCATGACTAAAACACCAAAAGTAATGGCAACAAAAGCCAGAATTAACCAATGGGTTCTAATTAAACTAAAGAGCTTCTGCACAGCAAAAGAAACTATCATTAGAGTGGATAGGCAACCTACAGAATGGGAGAAAATTTTTGCAATCTACCCATCTGACAAAGGGCTAATACCCATAATCTACAAGGAACTTAAATTTACAAGAAAAAAAAGCCCCATCAATAAGTGGGTGAAGGATATGAACAGACACTTCTTAAAAGAAGACATTTATGTGGTCAACAGACATATGAAAAAAAGCTCATCATTACTGGTCATTAGAGAAACGCAAATCAAACCCACAATGAAATACCATCTCATGCCAGTTAGAATGGCAATCATTAAAAAGTCAGGAAACAACAGATGCTGGAGAGGATGAGGAGAAAGGAATGCTTTTACACTGTTGGTGGGACTGTAAACCAGTTCAACCATTGTGGAAGACAGTGTGGTGATTCCTCAAGGATTGAGAACCAGAAATACCATTTGACCCAGCAATCCCATTACTGGGTATATACCCAAAAGATTATAAATCATTCTACTATAAAGACACATGCAAATGTATGTTTATTGCAGCACTTTTCACAACAGCAAAGACTTGGAACCATCCCGAATGCCCATCAATGATAGACTGGATAAAGAAAATGTGGCACATATACACCTTGGAATACTATGCAGCCATAAAAAGGATGAGTTGTTGTCCTTTGCAGGAACATGGATGAAACTGGAAACCATCATTCTCAGCAAACACAGTAACAGAAAACCAAACACTGCATGATCTCACTCATAAGTGGGAGCTGAACAATGAGAACACATGGACATGGGGAGGGGAACATCACACACCAGGCCTCTCACTGGGGTGGGGGGCTAGGGCAGGGATAACATTAGGAGAAACACCTAATATAGATGACAGATAGATGGGTGCAGCAAACCACCATGGCACATGTATAAGTATGTAACAAACCTGCACATTCTCCACACGTGTCTCAGAACTTAAAGTATAATAAAGAAATCAAGATTTTCCCCTAGTAAAAATAAGCACATAATTATTTTCCTCGTAAAAGAATTCACTAGAGAAGTGAGTCACTGCTCAAACACAGTAGAAAGGTGTACACCCTTGTTCTAGAAAGATATAGCAAACGCTCATTGCACTTTGGACAACTCACCCACAAACACTGCTGGCATTTTAAACAATGCATTTCATCCTGCTTAGATCTGTGTTACCCAATTATGAGCAGCTCTAATTGTCCTTAATCAAACAATTTCCAGCTCTTTGGATTGCATACTTTGAGGCAACAAGGTACTTGTGGAATGGTAAAAGTAAACTAAACAGCGTCACTCACAGCATCAACATATTGAGACTAAATTTTCTCAGGTATTATCAATGATAGGAAAATGATGGTGTGATTCCTTCCAGGGTAGCACTGGTTTGACAGCATCAGGGAGTTATACCTGATGTAAATGACGAGTTGATGGGTGCAGCACACCAACAAGGCACAAGTATACATATGTAACAAACCTGCACGTTATGCACATGTACCCTACAACTTAAAGTATAATAATAATAAATAAATTTAAAAAAAATAAAAAATAAAAAAAAAAAAATAAAAAATAAAAAATAAAAAATAAAAAAAAAAAAAGAAAAAAAAAAAAAAAAAAAAAGAAATTAAAAATCTAGATCTGATATCACAACTGCCCAAAGGTCACATCAACTGTGCTTCTTACTAGTCATATTAGGAGAATATCTTAAGTGCTCTAAACCTTGTTTTTCTAACCTACATAGTTCTTCCCCACATAATATGATGAATAAAAGATGTAATGTAAGGAGGTATTTAATGGGGTACCAGCAAAATAAGGTATGAATGCAAAAAAACTAAGCCATTATGGCCAACTACATCTACTACCAGATTCATGTTGAAAAGAAAACGTATTTTAACATATATTAAAAATTAACTGTGAATATATGTCTATCATATATATACTATACATACAACATATATATGTATACACTAAGTGTGTGTGTGTGTGTACAGCACGATACATTTTTGTACTTATTTATAGATAAAATTTTTATCTGTGGGAAGGTGAATAAATTTGCCAACAGTTGTACTGCTTGTTGGAATTAGACCTGAAGTCCATCACTGGATACGATTGATTCTAAAACTATCTATACCTTTTTATAGGATGCAGTTTATCTGAACCTATGGTGATCACATAAAATTAACTATTTTCTACTTAAAAATGAAATCATTAGCTTGTATCTCCTTGAGGTTGTAAGGCCTTCATAATTTAGCCAAATCCTTTAAAATTCATAGGTGGGGGACATCTGACATGTCCTTTCATGTGGGATTGAAGGAAAGGAGCCGCTGGCCACAGATATTGTACCTATGGACCTTTTTATGAACATAAAACTTTATTTTACTCTTCCCCTAACACATGGTCATGCAGTTCATATTTGAACATTTTTGGTAATCTGGTAAGCCTATTAAAAAGTTTTTTCTTATAGTGACCTAAAATATGCTTTTCTCTGATTTCTACACATGGTCCCTTCCTTTTCTTCTGCTGTTTACAACTCTGGAAAGTCTGGTGCTGGCACAAGCTGGAGCACCACGAGCAGAGTTTTAAAGAAAAGACAAATAAGAAAGGGAATAACTGTCCTCACTATAGACACAAAGGTGAATAAATAGGACTACACAAACCTCAAGAGCTAGATCATATGCTCCATACTCAATACATTTAAATTTTGCTGGTGAAGCACAAGAGAGACAAATGTGGAGAACGAATTGTATTCAAAGCCAACTGCAACATCTCAAACATAACTGGTCTATTAGGGGGTGGTACATGGTAGAAAGGGTTCAACCCCCAGAGGAGGAAGTCTTTAAAAGGGAGATGGTTGGTAAGGCCCCCTTGAGAGGGTTCAGAGCAGGAGCCCAGTGCCAGTGGGAGTATGAAGTCAGAATCAGAGCTCAAATGCATGACGCCTACACCGTGAACAATTAGAAAGGCTATAGCTTAGATGAATAGTAGAGTTTGTTAACTCATTAATTCATCAGAAATGTTTATGGAGTATCTAATATGTTTTAGACAGCACCCTGAAAAGTGGTAGAGACACAATAGAGAAGAAGACAAATCAGATCTTTAGCCTTCAGATTCACTGAATATCAAGCCTATGGCCTCGAAGCTCAAGATTCCATTATTTGTCAGGATTATATAAATCTATCCTATTTTTACACCTATGTTATGTTGCAGCATCATAGCTCTCAAAAATGTGCTGAAATAAATTAGGCAAAAAAAATTGTATAACTGCATCACTCTTTCTTGAAGAATAACGTTGACACATCTGTTCAAATACATTAACATGCCCATTTTGGCTTACTCATGATGTGAACAAGGTGTTCCCATGTTAATGTAAATACCGACACCACTTCCTCATAAGATAGAATGCATCCTTGTGGTTGTTCATGAATGAGTGTTGGCAAGTGGCAAATGGTCTTTTGCCTTAGTTTTCCCTAGTGATCTACACTTGACATTCAGTGAAACTCAGATTTGGCATAGATTATCACTTTCATAATGAAATAAGGAGGGGTAGGGAGAAAGGGAGAAGTGAGTCAGTCATTTTATAATGCATGAAAATGTAAGCACAGCAATTCCAAATTAATCACCTTGTTGATGACTACAGTTGGGAGATAATGCAGACTAATGGGTGTTTATACAATTTAAAGCTATATAGCACTTTGACATGCATTTTTTTACTTTGGAACCACTAAATTGATTAATTTATCAATGTTAATCCTTCCTCTTTGTGTAAATCTAGTTGACAGCCCTGTGGGAGAGGTGTTGGAGATGCTAACGTCTATAGTTCAATCCACCTACTGATGTGTTGATGGAATGCTAGGCTTAGGAAGGGTACTCATAACCCCTGTTATGATGTGTAAAAAATCCAGGAAGGTACAGAAGCATTTTTGAAGTCTTGATCAAATGAAGTAAGGGGAGATATAACTTCAAAACATATTCCATTTAAATCTAATAAGGTCTAGGTGAATATTTTTACTAAGAAGTGTTGTCTATATACTATAAAATTGTGGTTGACCCTTCCCTAGTAGGTCAACTTCTAGGGAACTAGCCAACTTCACATGGCTATTTCCTGAATAAACTCAGAGAAGGTGGTTGTAGAGAAAGTTTACCAGGAGAAACAGATGTGTTTTAGAAATGGATACTTTCTGGAAGTGTTTATGTTTAAAAATACTTTTCCCCAAATTCTCTGTTTTGTATGATCTTCAATTTTGCTGACTTTGGTCAGTCCCTTTTCAGGGACTTGAACTGTACAATTGATGAAGGATTATTGTATGGAACTTATAGACACTATACTTTTCCCATTCACAGAAGAAGTACATTGTTTTTTCTCTAAACTTTAGGAAAAAATACCTAAAGAACCTTAAAACTAAAAGAACAGAATTAAAAAACACAAGTAGCTATTGCCAATTTTGATATCTATATTTGACATAAAAAAGGAAATAAGTTGATATATTTTTTAAATGCATTTGAGACACTAGAATGAAATATCAAAAAGGAACAGCTTCTGAATAAGGCTGAAAAATATTCCTTCTGGGTTTCCTAACCCTAAATCCTTCAGCATAGAGAAATTTTATAAAAAAGAGTAAGTAAAGGAAGTCAGGGAGTAAATAAATATGATGTGTCTTCATATTTGAAAGTTCTGAAGAGAAAGTACTTTACAACTTCTTTCCTTAGGTCATCTATCTCATCAGGGGTGGGATGGGGAATTATACAACTCTTCTCTTTAAAAATTTTTGTTATAAGTTTCCCCTATCCTTGTATTTCAGAAAATTCAATAGCTCAATATGCACTAATGTTCCGGCCTCACCTTTTCATGCCCCTATGAATTATCTAGATATTTGCAAGGTGAAATTATATACAAGGCAAAGGATGTGTCTTTTTTATTACCACAAATTCTCAGTTACAAATGGACAGAAATATACCTAATATCTGGGCCCTGGTATGCAAAATTTATTTAACTGGAAATCTTTATGTTTAAATTGCTTGCAATCACTCCTAAATTTGCATGCTGGGATTCTGAAACATACCTGCAATAACAATCTTTCTGGTACCTTAATTCCTAAGAATTACCAGCCATAGTTGTTAAAGAATATCCTCACATTTTGCAGAAGTGTAATTACCACATACCCATTGGGATTATAGATTCATAGCTTCTTTACTCTTAACATGACTTCTTCCTTTGACATCCAATAATCAAGGGTAAAAGACAAATTCATCTGTTTTGTGCTTACATCACTAAAAGTTAACTGACTCTCATTTAGGTTTATGTGCTCTTATTCTAGCGGTTCTTGGAGGGAACCTTTGATCCAGTGAATCTCTTTCCCATGAAGCTCAATAAATCCTATCTCAATTCACCAAAAATGGACAAAGTGCTGTTTTAACTGGTGTCTCAGTGTATCAGCTCATTCTTACACTGCTATAAAGAACTACCTGAGACTGGGTAATTTATGAAGCAAAGAGGTTAAATTGATTCTCAGTTTTATAGGTTTTACAGGAAGCATGGTTGGGGAAGCCTCAGAAAACTTGGCAATCATAGCAGGAAAGCAAAGGGGAAGCAAGCACCATCTTCACATGGCACAGCAGGAGAGAGAAAGAAAAAGGGGAAGTGACACATACTTTTAAACAATCAGATCTCCTGAGAACTCACTCACTATCATGGGAATAGCAACAAGGAAATCTGTCCCCATGATCCGATCACCTCCTACTAGGTCCCTTCCCCAACATTAAGGATTACAGTTCAACAGGAGATTTGAGTGGGGACACAGAGCCAAGCCATATCATCCTGCCCCTGGCCCCTCCCAAATCTCATGATCTTCTCACATTTCAAAACCAATCATGCCTTCCCAACTGTCTGCCAGAATCTTAACTAATTCCAGCATTAACTCAAAAGTCCAAGTCCAAAGTCTTACCTGAGACAAGGCAACTCCCCTCTGCCTATGAGCCTGTAAAATCAAAATCAAGTTAGTTACTGCCAAGATATAATGGGGATATAGGCATTGGGTAAATGCTACCATTCCAGAAAGGAGAAATTGACCAAAACAAAGGGGTTGCAGGCCCATGTGAGTCCAAAACTCAGCAGGGCAGTCATTAAATCTTAAAGCTCCAAAATAATCTCCTTCAACTCCATATCTCACATTCAGGTAACGCTGAGGCAAGGGGTGACCTCCCGAGACTCCATCTTTGTGTCTCTGCAGGGTACAGGCCTTGCAGCTACTTTCACAGGCTGGTGTTAAGTGCCTTTTAAGTACAAGCTATCAGTGAATCTACCATTCTGGGGTCTGAAGGATGGTAGGCCTCTTCTCAGAGCTCCACTAGGCAGTGGTCTAGTGAAGACTGTGTGTTGGGGCTCCAACCCCACATTTCCCCTCTGCACTGCCTTAGTAGAAGTTCACCATGAGGGCTCCACCCCTGCACAGACTTCTGCCTGGACATCCAGGCATTTCTATAAATCCTCTGAAATCTAGGCACAGGCCCCCAAAACTCAACTATTGCCTTCTGCACACCTACAAGCCCAACACAGTGTGGAAGCTGCCAAGGCTTGGGGCTTGCACCTCTGAAGCAGTGGCCTGAGCTATACCTTGGCCCACTTTAGCCAAGATACATTCTTTAACCAGATACGCTAAATCATCTCCCTAAAGTTCAAAGTTTCACAGATCTCTAGAGCAGAGGCAGAATGCCACCTGTCTCTTTGCTAAAGTATAGCAAAAGTGACCTTTGCTCCAGTTCCCAATATGTTCCTCATCTCCATCTAAGACCTCCTCAGCTGTGACTTCACTGTCCATATCACTATCAGCATTTTGATCACAACCATTCAACAAGTCTCTAGGAAGTTCCAAACTTTCCCTCATTTTCCTGTCTTCTTCTGATCCCTCCAAACTGCTCCAACTTCTGCCCATTACCCAGTTCCAAACTCCCTTCTACATTTTCAAAGATCTTTATAGCAATGCCCCACTTATCTGGTACCAATTCTCTCTATTAGTCCATTCTGACACTGCAATAAAAAACTACACGAGACTGAGTAATTTGTGAAGAAAGGATGTTTAATCTTCCTGTACAGCAGTTCCATAGGTGTACAGAAAAGATGGTTGGGGAGGTCTCAGAATACCTACAATTATGGCAGAAAGGCAGAAAGGTGAAGGGGAAGCAAGCGCCTTTTTCACATGGAGGAGTGGGAGAGAGAGTGAAAGGGGAAGTGGTATGCAATTTTAAACAACCAGATCTCATGAGACTCACTCATTGTTATGAGAACAGCAAGGGGGAAATCCATCTACATGACCAATCCCCACCAGGTCACCCCACACTGCAACATTAAGGATTACAGCTCAACATGCGATTTGGATGGAGACAAAGAGCCAAACCATATCACCCAGCTGCTGGAGATATTTTTCGTGGAAGAAAGCAGGTATACTGTCTATTTCAATCTCAGATGCTTCACATTATTCTCCTACTAGAAGACCTAAGCTGAAACTGCTGGTTGTGGTGAAGGATAATGTGAAACATACTCTATTCATTGACAGAAGAAGAAGGGGGCACCCACTAACTTTAGAAGTCTCAGGGGATCAAATTTTTCAGCTGTTGACATATTTGATCATATTCTGTGTCCAAGATCTTCCAGGGCTTTCCTCAGAAATATTATGTTTATTCAGTTACATCTTTCTTAAAGATGGTGGAGGACATTGTATTTTCTGCATGAGTCACCATTGCCCTGGTGATCAGCAGTTCCATGTACTACTCCCCCTTTGATTTATTGATGTACTCCAGGAATACCTGGGCTACTGCTGTCTGCTTCTGCTTTTTCTTTCTCACTGTCCTGCCTTTCTGCCCTCCAACCATTCTAGGGCAATAAGAAAGGGTTAGTCTTTAATTTGCCTCCTTTAGGATCCATCAGGATAAATTCCCCTTTTTCCCTCAATAACTGAACGTGCCTAATAAGTCTTTGATTCTTTTACCATCATGTACCAGGCTTAACATTAGCGCACTCTGACATGAGAGGAGTGCTGTGTTAACCTTGCTTCCTCTCCTCCCACATAAGCTCTTCGATAATTTTTACTATCCAACTCACATGCAAAAAATGTCTCAGACCTAGATCAAAGAAATCAGAGACAAATTCAAAGACACAAGACTCATAGATATTTTATTAATTACTCAACAGTGATATCTACCAAATTATACATCTGAGCAAGTTTCCCTGCTATTCTTCACTAGAGTTCACTCAAGACAGTGGTAATATTCAGCAACCTCATATGGGGTGAGAAGTACACTATATCTGAGAAGCCCTGAACAATCAAATCTTCTCCTTTTTGAAAGACCTTGTCAGAAACAACTTATGCTGCTATATAAGGCAATAATTCTGCAACTCAAAGGCATATCATATGTGCCCAAAGACCAGGTTCCAGGACTTGAAATTCTTCTGTGCCAGCAATTTTGCAATCTCAATTTATCTGAGACTCTTGTCATAAAACCGGAACATTTCCCATTTATGTTCTTTTAAGCTCTTCCCTGGGGCAGTTCCGGCCACAGAGTACCATAGCAGTGATGGACATATAGATGGAATTTAACACTACAGAAATGGGTGAAGTTGCTTGGAGTAAAGATGTTGAGTGAGGACAGCAGATATCCCAGGACTGAGATACAAATTATCCTAATATTTGAAGGTTGGGGAGAAGGAACAAGAAGAGTCTCTTAAGGAAGACTGGTAAAGAGTGGTCAGAGAAGTAGTAATAGAATCAGAAATGTTTGAAAACAAAGAAACAGACAACTATATTGAATGTCTCTGAAAATTCAAGTAAAAACAGCAATTAAAAAGTATCTATTGGGGGCCAGTGTGGTGGCTCACGCCTGTAATCCTAGCACTTTGGGAGGCTGAGGTGGGAGGATCACCTGAGATCAGGAGTTCAAGACCAGCCTGGCAAACATGGAAAATCCATCTCTACTAAAAATACAAAAAGTAGCCAGGTGTGGTGGCTCATGTCTGTAATCCCACCTACTCAGGAGGCTGAGGCAGGAGAATCGCTTGAACCCAGGAGGCAGAGGTTGCAGTGAGCTGAGATTGTGCCACTGTACTCCAGCCTGGGTGACAGAGTAAGACTCCATCTCAAAACAAACAAACAAACAAAAAAGTATCTATTGTGTTTGTCAGTATCAGAATGGAAAACAAAAACAAAGTAGAATAGGCTTGGAGAGGAAATGGGCTGAAAGAAGTAGGGATAGTGTATATAGAAAAGATTTTCAAGAAGCTTGCTCATAAAGGAGAGTTAAAGCAGCAAGACTAAGAATGGTGGCTGGGCATGTGAGTCAGAAGATAGTCATAACTATTATTGTTATAAATATAATGCTGTAATTTGAGCATTATGCTAAGCATTTTACATGTTTTAGTCTGTGACACATACTATAATTATCTTCAATTTACCCATAAGGAAATTGAGGCACAGAGACTGAATAACATCCCTCAGGCCACCCTGCTGAGATTTCAATGCAGCAGTCCAGTCCAGTGCTTGCATTCCTAATCACTGCATTTCTCTGTTTCACCCTATGATGATGGGCATATTTGGAAGGTCCAGAGTTTCTGCTATGGCTTTGCCACATGTGTTCTATGTGACTTCTCAAAACTCAACTTTTATAAGCTTGTCATCTGTATGTACAACACATCTATTCCTGGATGTGTGGGGAAGAAAAAGACTATAAAAACATTACTGTTACACAACACCTCCATTGGCTATGAATATGTTTGCAACTTAGAAACATTTCATCCATTCTTCAAAAGAAACAAATAGACATTTCAAGAATTTTGAAGACTATTCTCATTTCTATCCCTCAGAAGGCAAGGAAAAATATACACTCACATAAAGAAAATGATTCTAATAGAGATAGAGTGTTCCATGGGGATCTGGTTGAAAACACTTAAAAAGTCAAACATGATAAACACTTAAAGTCAAACATGATAAAGCTCCTAAAAAGAAAAAAAATAAAAGTATCTGTTGAGATACTTTTGCTCTGAGAAACAACTGTTCTGACAGAGAGGGGGAAGATGACACATTCGGGTCCCCTGGGCTGGAGTGATGTTATCCTGAGAGGGAGTATATTGGGAAGATGGAGAGCACGGAGTCTTCTTAAAGGACATTGAGAATGTTGCTGGAGGGAAGCATCATCTCAGGGGTCCACAGTGGTGAGGACCTCAAGTCCTTTGTCTGGGATTCTAAAAGCATTCATGTCCCTCTGCTGTAGAAATATTATTCTAGACTAGAGAAGTTACTCTACATCAGTTTTAAATGAGTGCTATTTTCCTCTCTTTCTACTACTTTAGCACATCCTAGTTACTTTTAAATAATAGGATGGGCTGCTTTTATCTAATTTTTAGAATACAATAGGACTTAATTCATGAAGCCAATCATTTTTCTAACTTTTGCAGTTATACAGTCACAGAAGTATTGCCTCCAATCCTAGCTCTTAGTCTTGTATACCTGCAGATTAAAGCCACAAATTCACAACATGACATGCTATGAAACTTAGATATTTGATGAATGAATATGGATTCTTTGTAATATGGCCTTTGCTTGCATTTTCACCTCCTGCTGTTTGCTACTTCCTTCCATGGACATACCTGCAAATAGACACATGTACTAGCAGTTTCTGTGGCAGGTTTGTCTCTCTGATTTGTGTGTGTTGCCTCCTTTATGTATTGTTCCTGTTGTTTGCTGTCTTAGTCCATTCAGGCTTCTATAACAGAGTTGCAGAGACTATATGACTTACAAACAACAGAAATTTAGCTCTCACAGTTCTGGAGGGTGAGAATTCCAAGACGCAAGAGCCAGAAGATTCGGTGTCTGGTGAGGGCCCAGTTGCTGTTTTAAAGAGATCTGTCTTCTAACGGTGTCTGCACATGGCAGGAGGTGTGAAAAAAAAAAGGAGCTCTTTGAGGTGATTTTTTTGTTTTGTTTTGTTTTTTGTTTTGTTTTGTTTTGTTTTTTGAGACGGAATATTGCTCTGTCGCCCAGGCTGGAGTGCAGTGGCGCTATCTTGGCTCACTGCAAGCTCTGCCTCCTGGGTTCACGCCATTCTCCTGCCTTAGCCTCCATTCATGCTGGTTCTTCCTGGTAATCTAGTCACCTTCCAAGGTCCTCACCTTCTAATGCCTTCACATTTGGGGTTAGGATTTCAAAATATGGATTTTGAGCAGACACAGACATTCAGACCATAGCATCTACTGACTAACCTTTCATTCATTTGATAAAATACAGTTCACATATCTCAGCTTCCCAAAGTCTCTCAGGGATCTCTCTCAGTGAAGTTCTATATGTTTCTTTCATAGTATTTCCTGTTAAGACAGGGATTATGCCACATTCATCACTGTAGCATGAAGTCCAAGGCAAAGTGTCCAGGATATAATAAGTAATGCATACATATTTGCCCTATAACCAGCTTATAAATGATGAACCCATGAATAGAACTCAAGGTCTCTAGGTGTCTACTGGTCCTATAATGTGCAATGTACCAATCAGGGAACAGGGATACTTTAGTCAGCATGTGGATGGGAAAGATGGCACAGTACATGGAGTAATTGAGAAGAGTAGCAAAGGGAATTTTTTACAAAGGTATAGCCAAGGTTAAGGGAAACCATCAAGGGGTGATAAACATGCAGAGCATTTGCAGCAGAGACCGTAGGGCCGATGTGAGGACCGTTAACCAAACCTACAGAGAGCCACATACAAGGGCTCCCTGAGAGGAACTGTGACCTAGGAGGTGGGAAAACAACCTGCTGCCAGTCACAGAAGGAAGCCAAGAGGTCATCAGCTCACTTGCATCTCCTGCTGTTCCTTTGTTCTCCTACAGGTGCTTCCCATTGGTCAATCCCAACAAGAAACCAGGGGTAAAGCGTCCAGTTGTTGTCTATAAAATTCAGACTCCTGAGGCTCTGAACATGGTGAAGCCAGATAGACATGGAATTAGAGGAGCAAATGAATATATATAGCACAAAGAAGGGGACTAAACTCACTTCTTCAGCAAATGAAGGCTGATGGAGGGATTCTGGAGACCAGGGCAAGATAAACTGGTTCAAAAACAGCAAGTAGGCCAGACACGGTGGCTCACACCTGTAATCCCATTACTTTGGGTAGATCACTTGAGGTCAGGAGTTTGAGACCAGCCTGGCCAACATGGCAAAACCCTGTCTCTACTAAAATAAACAACAAACAAAAAGCCAGGTATGGTGGCAAGTGCCTATAATCCCAGCTACTCAGGAGGCTGATGCACAAGAATTGCTTGAACCCTGGAGGCAGAGATTGCAGTGAGCCCAGATGGCGCCATAGCACTCTAGCTTGGGTGATGGAGTGAAACTGTCTCAAAAAAATAGCAAGCAGAATTGATACAGACAGTCCTAATAAAGTGTCAGAATAAAACACTGAGAAGAATAGTAGAAACCAGATGTTACGCAATGGAACATGAACCCAGCATTGAACAGGCGATTTTTAATGAGAAATAGAGGGTAAAGCCAAGAGAAATTCTCTAAGACAATAGAGCTTGTTGTAGGGACTTTTTATAAAATACCTGCAAGTAAATAGGTTTATTTACAGGTGAAAAGAGAGCTGTTGAGTCTGCAGAGCTGGTTTTGACAGCTACAAAAAGGTCTAAGATGATTTCTAACTTTAGGAACTCTCTAAATTGCTAAGGCAAACAGTGCCAGATGTAATTCAAGAGGGCGGTCCACCCCTTGGCACATCTTAGCATGTCAGGTCTCTGAGGACGCTCCTGTAATTGCCAATCCTTATCTTTGAAAACCATTTTTGAAACATTTCCAGCAACAATACCCTGACATTCTTTGGCACCACAGGCATCATGCTTGCAAAGTGGATATTTATGCAATTGTTTTTTATGCTATCCAAAAAGAACTACCAGTAAGTTGGTTGTTGTGTATTTATTTAAGTTTTAACCAAATCCCTACACATAGGGCATGACTCGACATTTTATTTTCAGTCACTGTTAGTTCAATCAAGAAAAAGGTCATTTGCACAGGTAATGGTTACCCCAGAAACAAGTTTCCCCTTTCCCTCTGCACCATCATTTCTACGTACTGCTGCTCCAGAATTTTTTAATGACAAGAAATCAGAAACCCATCTCAGACTAATGGAAACAGGGAAGGAAACTGGGAAACACAAGACTGCAGCTGGATTGGAGTCTATCTTGATGCAGGGCCTGAAGGGCTCTGCCTTCTCTAGGTTGTTGTCATCTTTGTTTGGCTCTTTTCTGTAGTCCCTCATCCCGTAATGAGAATGATGATCACCTGCAATTCCAAACTCATCCTCCCACTTTACCAGCTCCAGGGATAAATATAGTGTCCCTTGCTGACTGTGATAAAACTTCCTGTGATTGTCCCCAAGTTGCTCTGTCTTGGTCTTCTGCTTACATTTGGTCTTGTGCTCAGTCTTGCTCTTGTGTGGCAGGAGTAGGGGTAAGATGAGGGGTGAGTAAAGATTCCATTAACTCATGGAATTGCTGTCTTTCTCTGTGTCTCCTTTTCTCTCTTTTCTATCTATCTGTCTACCTACCTATTCATCTATCTAAACATTGATATGTCTTTGAATGGAATACTACTATTCTGAATTATGTTGACTTTGAATTGAACTGAATGGCTGAATGGAAGAAAGGAAAATAAATGAAAAGACACAAAGGGCAAAGGTGTGCCATTACTCTACCTTCATCCTGCCCAAGTTAACATGATACATCACAATTTCTTGGAGCATTCAATCTTGTAAGTCCTAGGCCTCAATCTTGTTCTTCTACCCAGTGGCCTAAGATCAGTGGGATCTTGGATATAAATATCATAAGGCACCAATATCCATCTTGTTTAATTGTAAAATTCCTCCTACACTTCTTTATTCCTTCTGTTCTCTCTCACCTCCCAGTTTCACAGTTAACTTAGGCATGCAAACTTGTTCTTGCCAAGTGATTCAGCTCAGGGAAGCTGAAATATGTCAATGTTGCAAAAATAAATTTATTTGCAGTTTCATATCTCATCTTAAAAATTTATCTAAATGTTTCAATCTATTCCACATTATAGTGTGTTTATTTTAATATAAAATAATGTGTCCATCTGGACTTTAAGTAAAACTGGTAGTAGAGAAAGACAGGCCATGCTTTCCTTTGCTTTGAACCTCCCAGGCACACTGGTCTGAATATCTCAATCCAATAAACAAGGCTGTGTTTGGTGGCTCACACAGAAACCAAACACAGATAAGACCATGAAGATATAATCGCCGGCTAAAAATCAATCCTATTGACTCCTGATCATTTTCATATTCACTGAAATTTTAGTTTCCCTGAGTGTCTTGACAATTACTGGAATTTCCCAAATTAGAGACTAGCAATTACAATTTTCCAAGAAGATACTTCCATGAGGTATTTCGAATTGTTATAATGTCCATGATGATCTTATGGTCTATTTATTTTTTATCAAGTTGACATTTTCGAGTTGAAAAAGGCTTGTGTTTATTATTTAAAGCAAGATATTTCTGTTAAAGTGAGACACTACACCTGGCAATTTGACAGTGCAGTGCCATTAGCCAATTTGAGAATATAAGGTTGTTCAGGCTGCCAGAATAAGTGCATGTGTGCTCTTGTACACTGCTGTCTCACCATCATTACTATGCTGCCTGGGAGGAATGCCTTTGACCAGTGTTCTCTACTACCCCCTGGTTCTGTGTACATGGAAGGTCTACCTTGTCCTTTATTCTCCTTGGCCACAGCTGGTGCAGATGTTAGAGACCGTGTCTTCTTCTGGAGCTGTAATAGCCTTTGAAGCCTAGCTCTTTTTCTTCAAAGGTTTGGCACCTGAGGATTGTTTTAGATCTCCTGAAATCAAAGGATTTTTTAGACCAGAGTTGTAGTTTCTTTAGCAATGTAATCCCTTTAAAAATTAGTAGGCTTTGGGATGGGCACAGTGGCTCATGCCTGTAATTCCAGCACTTTGGGAGGCCGAGGTGGGTAGATCACCTGAGGTCAGGAGTTCGAGAGAAGCCCGGCCAAAATGGTGAAACCCCACCTCTACTAAAAACACAAAAATTAGCCAGGCACAATGGTGGGTGCCTGTAATCCCAGCTACTCGGGAGGCTGAGGCAGGAGAATCGCTTGAACCCGGGAGGCAGAGGTTGTAGTGAGCCGAGATCACGCCATTGCGCTCCAGCCTGGGTGACAGAGCGAGACTCTCTCTCAAAAAAAAAAAAAAAAAAATTAATAGGTTTTGGATCCTAAATTTTGGTTCCGTGTACCAGCAACCACTCATAAAGCTCCTGGCTAGGAAGACTTCTCAGACCCCATGTGTTGCATGCATGCTCAGCGCCTCCCACCCCACCCCACTTTCATCCCTGGTCCCCTCTTTCTCAAGTCAGTGGCTATTTCTTTGAGACTCTCTGGAACTGTAGGTGGGAAGTCTACCTTCTTCATCTAATCTTTGCCCCAAATCACTTTATTCAACTGAGAGGTTTTATTAGACCTTTCCTTCAATGTCTTGTAATATCTCAGTTTTAACTATTTGCCATCTTCTAACACAGCAAAGCTAACTCCCATTTCTGTACTCTCAATTCCCTTTCAACTCTGCTTGGCTTATACTTCTCTAATATATATACATATCAGAGAAGATATCTATGTATATATTATATATTTTTATGTATGTATTTATATATAATTTCTGATATATTTATCTCTGATAAATATATATTCATTTTTATATATTTTATATATGTATATATATTTTATAAATTTGTATACATACACATGCATATTTATGTGTGTGTATATATATACACACAAATATATATATTTGTATTAGCCTTGACTAGGAAGTCAGATATATATATATACTCACACACACACAGAGTTAATACAAATATATATGTGTGTGTATATATATATATAATATATATATATTTTTTAATTCTAGCCCACATGGCTCTAAGGCCAAAGTAACATGTATCTTCACGACTCATTATGCCCCATTTTATTTTAGCTCATTTAAATTTTACATGATTTATTTTAGAGTTTGAGCTTACCCAATGGGAACAGACATTAATGAAAGTTCTCAACATGGGGCAAATCTGGTTCTTGCCTAAGGAAAATTTTTCCTAAATGCCATAGAGGATCAGATCACTGACTGAAACATTTGCCAGGAAGTGCATCTGTGTAAGAAAATGTTGTCATTCATTCACAAATTAATTTATTCATTCACCAAAATTTAATAAGTGCTTAGTATGTGCCAGACACTGAACTAAGCAAAAAAAAGCTATAAATAATTCATTCTTCCTATAGCGGTAGGAACAGATTGTATGCTCTGGAGTCAAATTTATTATTATCCATATTTTTATGAATAAAAAACTGGAGTTTGATAAGTTACCTTAGATGCTGCTCTACATCCTCCACTTAGAATAGGAAATGATAGAGTCAATACAGGCATCCAGGGCTGTCTCACGACAGCAGCTACACTTTCAATTCCTTCGCTAAGTCAGTGAGGGTGCAGGTAGGAGCAGCTAATAGACGCAAAATGATTAAGTCATGGCAAGTTTAAAATAAGGTCTGGGCTGAGCACGGTGGCTCATGCCTGTAATCCCAGCACTTTGAGACGCCGAGGCGGGTGGATCACCTGAGGTCAGGAGTTCGAGACCAGCCTGGCCAACATGATGAAACCCCATCTCTACTAAAAATACAAAAATTAGCCGGGTGTGGTAGCTGGTGCCTATAATCCCAGCTACTTGGGATGCTGAGGCAGGAGAATCACGTGAACCCGGGAGGCAGAGGTTGCAGTGAGCCGAGATCATGCCACTGCATACCAGCCTAGGTGACAGAGCAAGATGACATCTCAAAAAAAAGGGGGGGGCTAGAAACAAAGACATGGACAAAGTATAGAGAAACACAGAGATGATGTAGTGCCCTAGTAAAAATTGAGCACCATTAACACTCACAGGCCTGAAAAGAAAAGGGAGCAATTACTGGAAGCCAGAGAAAGGATGCTACCTGACAGAAAATAAGAACTTTGGTCAGGGGTACAGCCAGCCCAATGTGACTCCACTGGGAGGGAGTAGAGCAATAAACATTCAAAACGTCTCTTCCTTTTGTCTCCTGCCATTGTTCCTCATTGGCCAAAACAAGTCAGAGCCTGATAGCTAGGGAGTCTATTGATGAGTTAATTTTTATAGTCCAGCCTCCTGAATAACAGAAGAGAGCAGGAAGAGGAGAAAGAAAGGTGAAGTTGAGGGGAACATCAGACGATATACAGGGTAAACAGTGGAGTGGAAAGTCTCTGAGATGGTAAGGAAGACAGCTAGCATGACCACCTTAAGTAAGTGCTGAACTTACCTTATTCCACAGCATTTTTTGGAAAATGGTATTTGTCAAGATTTTACAATGGATCCAACTTAATTTTCACAGAAGCAACACTTTTATGATAAATATAACTTTGCTTTATTAATATTTAATTATTTTATTATAGTCATAAGTGAACTGGCATAAAGAGGTTCGGAAACATACACATTTGACCCTTAGCACATGCATCAACAAGTGATAGCTGAAGCCTGCAGGCATACCACAGGTGTGGTATCCTGCGATGTCAATAGCCAGTGAGATGGTCATGGTGGTTTATCCAAATGATGACGCATGTTGGTGAAACCAACAAATCCAATTTAAAGGGCTGGGAAGAGTGCTTCTAGTGGCGTTTTGTGTGGAGCACCTGGCTGTTTTTGCTTGGCACAAAGCAAGAACAGTTAAGTAGAGAAACATTTATCTGGCCAGATTACTCAGTCATTTTTCCTGATTTTTTCTTCCTCGAGTATCAGTAGCCTTCAGCTTCTTATTGGAGCTGTCACTGGTGGTTAATATCTGTGTGGTTCTCACATCTGAACATTTCACAGGTCAGCACTTCCTCTACTGCATGCTCAGTCCATTTTAACAGATCAGTTTTGCAGGCAACATAAATGATTAATGGATCTTGTGGGGTAACCTAGCAGCTTGTTTAATGTTTCTGACCTAGGTGCTTTAAAACTCATTACTAGTACCTATTGAAGCTTTTCTAATGGATTTTAAAATAGATTTCACTACTGTTAACATCATTTTGCTCTTATGAGGTCTTCATTTTCATGTACCTTGTTTATATGTTGTTAGTTGTCATTGTTAGTCACTATCAAAAGACTTACATTTTTTAAAAAGTCAATCTGCATTCAGGGTGACAATTTATCATGTTCCATTTAGAAAAGAATGACATTTAGTACAAAGTTACATGTCTAGGCAATGGGCATTTGGCACAAGTACACATACTTTAAAAGTAGAATTTCTGTTTTTATTATTTAAAGCCAGGTCTACACTTAGATGGTGCCCTAGCCTGTTCCTTATAACTGACATTGATTATTCTCGTTCAGCACATGTTCTTCCATGTGGTTGTGATTAGGCTGCAAACCCGTTGTTCTGCCTCTCTTTTTCATGGGTGGGGACACGCCCTAGGCTGGCCCATCAGATAAACTATTTTCACCAACCACCGTGATTGGTTCAAGAATGAGCATGCTACTCAATCATATGGCCAATCGATTTCTTGGAAGGTTTAATATATGGATGACAGGAGAGATTATGTATCTTTCTTCGTCTGGGATTACAAACAATAAAGGTGATGGAAACTGGAGCTGTCATAGACACTCTTCCTTCATACACAGTGGAAGCCATCTGCAGTAGGAGAGCGTAGGAATAACTCAGAAAGATAGGCTCATAATTTAGTGCATAAAGAAAAAAATGACTTTATTGCCATTCCCTTCTCTGGTGGATAGTATAAAATCTAGGATCTTCTGGATTCCTATATGACTGCTTTTTTTTGTTTGTTTGTTTGTTTGTTTTTTGAGACGGAGTCTCACTCTGTCTCCCAGGTTGCAGTGCAGTGGCCTGATCTCGGCTCACTGCAACCTCTGCCTCCTGGGTTCAAGTGATTCCCCTGCCTCAGACTCCTGAGTAGCTGGGATTACGGGTTCCTGCCACTACACCCTGCTAGCTTTTTGTAGTTTTATTAGAGATAGGGTTTCACCATGTTGGCCAGGCTGGTCTTGAACTCCTGACCTCGTGATTCGCTTAGCCCGGTCTCCCAAAGTGCTGGGATTACAGGCATGAACCACCATGCCTGACCCTTATATGACCCTTTTATGCTAGTTTAGACTTCAGTCTTTGGGGCTTTAGACATCTCTTAGCTTAGGAAGGCCAGGAAACCTTGATGGACATTCTTCCAAGACTGCATTCTGTGGGGAAGAAAAACTGAGGCTAACAAAAGAAGAACGAATTAATGTAAATTACAGGGAAGAAAACAAAAAAGAATTAGAAAGAAAGGAAAATAAAAGCCATAAGCAGTAAGCCTCTAAATCTAGATGGAAAACCAAATTGCGATCAATCTTGGTGATTGCCTAAATAACTAAAATAGACGAAAAACAAACAGTAACTTTTTAAAAGACTTATAAAGTCATATGCTTTTAAATTTCAGGATTCCAAAAGGACCGATGATATCAACAGCCAAGAAATGTTATAAAAGGTCATTCCAGGAAATTGGATGCATTAACAAAACAATCTTAAGTGAGTAAATGGAATTGTCCACTGAAAGGAGACAATTTTATGATACACTCACATTCTTAGCTGTAGAGTAACTTTGAAAATACATTTGTGGTAAGAATTTCTAAGAACGTTATCACTAAAGATGACAAAGTATGGCAACGTTAATGTGATTCCCCCAGTACATAATAAAGACAAATCTTTCTCTATATTCATACTTAACCACACTGCATTTAAGGAAATTTTATTACCAAGAGAAGGCAAGTTAAACAGAGAAGATCCAGAAAGAAATAAATGCATAGGGTTAGACCCCAGGAAAAGTGAGTGACTGCCTTACACACCCAAAGTTATTAGAAAATAAAGCATTTCACAGAAAAGTGTCTGGATTGATGGAAATTTCCCTATTCAGTGACCAAATTCTTAAATGATTTTGGAGGAAAATTTAATAAACTGAATTACATTGCACTCACTTCTTCAAAATACTATATCAAATAGAAAAACATTTTTGTTTGTTGACATGATTATTATGAATATGAATTATTGTATCATATTATGAAATGAGGCAGCCCTGAGGACTTATAAAGTGTTTGGAGTTTTTCACTGATCCCAGGTAGCTACGCTTTCAGAATTTTGTGTCTGAATTTTAATATTCTTTTTTTCTTTTACTTTCTTCCTGTTGAGTTGCCATTTATCTCTTCCTGTTATTGCTTGAATGCCTCAATAGCTGGTTACAACATTTTGGTGCCCTTATTTGCTAAGAGGCATTGTGTATAAGCTGGAGTCAATGAGTGAAAAGTTAAAGCCACCTGTGGTAAAGTTTGTCGGCTTTCTAAGCAGCGCTATTTGCCAGCTATTTTAGATCCTCAGAAAATCTAATTTTCTCTCTCTCTCTCATTAGCTCTAACTCATTTTTGTGTATCACACTTTGCCCTGTATACAGAGGCAAGGCCTCATGTTTGATGTTAACGTGTATACTATTGCATGTGTGCATATATATAGTACATATGCATACATGTTATACACATACACATATAGTGTAAGGTATAATGTATGTAGTATGAAGAAGAAAAAGAGTTGTTGGTTTCTGATTTAATAATAGAAAGTTATACCTACATTTATATACTTGATGATGTAGCAAGGAGACTGAGAATGAGAAAAATAAAGAAAAAGACTTCAATATAGAAATTTTAGATGAATGCAGTACTAATATTTAAATTCTGAAATTTCAACTATAAAAGAATTTCAATGTAAGGATTTAAAATTATTTTGAAAAATGTTGGCCTATTTTATGTTCTATAGTACTTCCAAATCACATGGACTAAGATGTTTCAGCCATAAAAATGTAGCACCTTGGAGCAAACAAATGACTAACACAATTGATGATATTTAGAGAATTTCCTTTAGATGATAATCATGACTCACTTGAAGCCAGAAACCAGCCCTGTTTATCTTCATCTCTTTTGCCACATCTAGCCTAGCATTGCACACAGAAAGAAGATACTCAAAAAAGTCTATTTGAAAGAATGACTGTCAGCCTCGGACAAACTTCAAACCTATAGCTGGCTGCCTGGCTAAATAGATGAATATATGCATGGATATATAAATAAATATATTAGGAAAAAATTCTTCATTAGCTATTCAATCAATTATAAACAAAAACACTTCATTCCTTCCAAATATATTTATAGAGTCATTAAAATACATAGATCAATAAGAAAGTCTATGCCCTGAAGAGGATTACAGTTCCTTTGAAGAATGCAATATACATTATGATATCTAAAGCTTGCTTATTTCTGTAATATTTGGCATTACAGCTACTTAAAATGTCAAATAAAACTGAAGTGTATAAAATTTTATAATTTTTTTATATTTATTACTTCCTTTCATTCAGAATAGTTGATGTAGTTTGTAAACTCTAAAGTACAGTTTCACTTCTCCTAATTATTTTCTGCTTTAAAAGACCAAAACCCTTATAAAAGAGATAAAATATGACTTGGCAAAGGTTATAAAGTCAATCTTTGATAAATCTAAACTTAAATATATTTCAGTGTTTTACCTTCAGAATTAAACTTCTATTCTGCTCATTCATTCGTGTATTCGTTCACTAAGTGCACTGATAACTCCAGTGCATTTTTAAATGATGACAAATTTGTGCCGATGTTTTCTTCAGTAACTCTGTACATTCCGATTTTGTGAATAATTGGATTCAAAATCTTCATTCTTTTATTCCAAGCTATTAGATATCTGATTGCCACAAAAATTCCAATGATCAAATGGTTCTATTTTTAAAACAAGTAAGGCAAGAAGTGCAAAAGTTTACGTGGTTAGGCTGTATAGTCTTAAGAAACTGTTATCAAAATGAATTATTAAATAATTAAATTTATTATTCCCTAGAAACTAATAAGTCAAGAGATGACAGTTGTACTTTCCTGTAGTAACAAATATTTTCCCAAGCATAACATTAATCTAACTTGTTATCTCTAGTTTAATATCTGTGTTCTCTACGAGACTCTAAGCCCCACAAGAGCAGGGAGTATTAATACGGTTTGACACTTTATGCTCAACACAATACAAAAGTGTCTAACACATAATAATCAACCCAACAAACATTAGTTGAATAGAATAAAACTGAATAGGTGAAGCAGTGTAGAAGTCCCTTCATTTGTTAAAAATATAATAAAAAACTGCTACGTGTATGGAAAATTACAACTGTATCAAAAGAAATTAACTAAAATCTCTGTATATTTTATATATGTATTATGTATGTATAAATATGGATATAAATATATGTGTGCATGTGCTCATTTTGATGCCATATCGACAATGTCATAGAGTTTGAATGCTGAGAATGCAATAGTAATAATGGCAATAATAAAATAATATAGATAAAAATGTATTGAGTCCTAAATACGTGACAGGAACTATATGCTTTACATGTATTAATTTATTTAATTTTCACAACTGCCCTAGTAGGTAAATACAATTTTATCCACATTTTGCAGAAAAGAAAACAGCCTAATTCTTCTTTTTTTTTTTTTTTTTTTTTTAGAGACAGTTTCACTCTGTCACCCAGGCTGGAGAGCAGTGGGGCAATCTCACTCATTGCAACTTCTGCCTCCCGGGTTCAAGTGATTCTCCTGCCTCAGCCTCCTGAGTAGCTGGGATTACAGGCATGCACCACCATGCCCAGCTAATTTTTGTATTATTAGTGAAGACAGAGTTTCACCATGTTGGCCTGGCTGGTCTTGAACTCCTGACCTCAAGTGATCCTCCCGCCTTGACCTCCCAAACTGCTGGGATTACAGACGTAAGCCACCATGCTTGGTTGGAAACAGCCTAATTCTACAGGTACTATAAAATAAATGGAAAGCAATGTCACCTTTATAGTTTAAACAGCTCCTCATATATCTACAAAAAAGGAAGGAAGAAAGGAAGAAAAGGAAGGAGGAAAAGAAATTCCTGGCCAGAAATTGTTAAATACACATCAGTACAGATCAGTCAGTTAGAAATTTGGTTGTACCACCTGTTACAGGAAGACAAGGAAGTATAATTGGGTGTGGCTCTGTAGTATATACACTTCAGCGTATGCCACTGATGAGTAATTCTTTTTAACTTCAGATATGCTTTTTGTATTGCACAGAATGGACAGAAATGACTTAGTAAGCAGAAAATGGCAAGTTGCTGTTATTCCAAGATTCCAGATAGGCTAAAGAATTTCACAGAATCAAGCTAAAATTAGGAATAGCAGATGGAAAATAGAAGATTCTGTCAGGAAAAGGTAAAGCAAGGTGGATATATCCATTGCCCTTTATGAAATGAAAATTCAGTGTCTCCTGATATAAAATGGAGATCAAGTTCTGAAGGTGACTAACAAGCCAAATAATGGCAATAGCTGGCAGTGACCAGCTTCGCATGCCATCTTGAGGAGAAAATAACATTGCAGTATTAAATATAATTTATAGATACATATATATAGGTATAATCTATAATAAGTTTATTTTTATATAAAATGAATCGATATAATTTCTTGGTCTCTTCAAATAAACCAGGAACCAGGTGGAGCACTTTTCATTGACCACCTAATTTAAGACTCTTAACGCACTTTAATAATGTGTTATCATTTCCTCCTTGTTATAGGTAAGGAAGTGGAAGTTAATAAGCTATCCAAGCTTACACATCAAAGCAGAGAGTGTCATCTCAACATAGACAGAACCCATCTGATTCTGGTATCCACACTATTTCACTGCTCCTTACCCTTTTTTTGGAAGCTAAGTTGCATTTGATAAGGACACATCAGTAGCTGGCCCAAAATCAAATATTGTAGAGGTTGAGGAGGAAGCGTGGAAATAAGGCAACAGATGACTGACATTGGTGGGGCTTGAGCTAATAGGAGGCCCACCTGGGGCTGTGTGTGACGATGGCGCCACATGTGACAGCCATTTGGGAGACTGAACTGCCAGAATTTCACACCCTTTAGATGTACAGTGATGGTAAAGGGGGGAACAAGGCTTACCTCCTTGGTGTAAGCAGTGAGCAACTGTGCATGCTAAAAAATGCACAAAGATTTTGGGAAGTGGATTATTAATATTTCTAGTCAGAAATTGTTGAGTTTGAGATACCCATTCAGTTGGAGATGCCCAGGAGGCAGATAGATATGAAAGAGGGATTAGTTCCATGGAAAAGGATAGTGAGAGTTGTAGCTCCAGGTAGTGGTGGTGGGAGGACGAGGGTTATTAAATGTGGCTAAGTATGTATGGAGTGGAAAACATAGAAAACTAAGGAGAGGAACCCTAGAAATCACCAACATCTAAGGAGCTCTGCCATGCTTCCTAAGGTCAAGGCTTGATTTCTTCAAGACACTCATAGCTCTATGATCTTAATTATTGAACAGTTTTTATAATGATAAATTATGTTTGAATTCCAATAAAACATTATTGGATAAATATAATATATAAATATAATAAATATATAAGTAATATATTCATACAATAAATATATATCATATAGAAATTATATATAATAAAATACATAAATATAAACTACATGGTATAAATAGGTAAATTTAATATAATTTAATGTAATAAATAACGTGTATATATATAATAAATATAAAATGAGAAAATAGGTTATCAAAAATTACAGACACTTTTATAGACTTGATATTTATGTGATCGCCCTACTTATTAAGTGACTTTGTTAAAATAAAACTAGAATAATGCTGTGTACTTAGTTTGTGTTAACATTTTTATTTGCACCTACCTAGAGCCTTCAGAAAAAGTGCCATCCAGCCAAAATTTTGGTTTTAGCCCAGAGAAACCCACTTACAACCTTTAAAACTGGAGGATAATAAATTTGTGTTGTTTTATGTCACTGAATTTGTCATAATGTGTTACAGCAGCAGTAAGAAACTAATCCATTTTATTTTATAATTATCAGAATTGGCTTCTTTTAATACCACCTTAGCAGACATGACATTTTGAAACTTCTCTAAACTCAGTCCAGATTGCCACAGAAATTTCTATTGATTTAATTATAATTCCCAGTTACAAGACACCTTAAGGGAGAAATGTCTTCCAAATGCAGAGTTCTTTAAAAAGTGGGGTAACCAAAGCTAGCAAAATACAAGAAATAAAATCAAAGCTGAAATGAAGGAAATTGAGATGTGAAAAACCATACAAAATGTCAAAAATAATGATGGCTTCCAGCTTCATCCTTGTCCCTGCAAAGAACATGAACTCATCCTTTTTTTATGGCTGCATAGTATTCCATGGTGTACATATGCCACATTTTCTTTATCCAGTCTGTCATTGATGGGCATTTGGGTTGGTTCCAAGTCTTTGCTATTATAAGTAGTGCTGCAATAAACATACGTGTGCACGTGTCTTTATAGTAGAATTATTCATAATCCTTTGGGTATATACCCAGTAATGGGATTGCTGGGTCAAATGGTATTTCTGGTTCTAGATCCTTGGGGAATCACCACACTGTCTTCCACAATGGTTGCTTACAAAGCTTAAAACCTAGATGATAGGTTGATAAGCACAGCAAACCATCATGGCACATGTATACCTAGGTAACAAACCTGCACGTTCTGCACATGTATCCTGGAACTTAAAGTAAAATTAAAAAATAAAAATAAAAATCAATGAATCCAGGAATTGGTTTTTTGAAAAAAATTAATAAAATAGACTGATAGCTAGACTAATAAGGAAAAAAAGAGAAAAGATCCAAATAAACGAAATCCAAAATGACAAAGGAGATGCTACCACTGACTCCACAGAAACACAAAAATCCCTCAGAGACTAACTATAAACGCTTCTATGGCCACAAGCTAGAAAAATCTAGAAGAAATGGATAAATTCCTGGACACGCATAACCTTCCAAGACTGAAAAAAGAAGAATTAAATTCCTGAGCAGACCAGTGATGAGTTCTTAAAATGAATCACTAATACAAAGCCTGACAACTATAAAAAGCCCAGGATTCACAGGTGAATTCTCCCAGATGCACAAAGAAGAGCTGGTACCATTCCTACTGAAAGTGTTCCAAAAAATTGAGGAGGAAAGATTCCTCCCTAACTCATTCTATCAGGCCATAATCATCCTGATACGAAAACCAGGCAGAGACACAACAAAAAAAGAAAACTTAAGGCCAAAATCATTGATGAACATAGATGCAAAAATCCTCAATAAAATACTAGCAAACTGAATCCAGCAGCCATCAAAAAAACTAATCTACCACAATCAAGTTGGCTTCATCTCAGGGATGCAAGTTTGGTTCAGCATATGCAAATCAGTAAGTGTGATTCATCACATGAACAGAAATAAAAACAAAAATTACACAATTATCTCAACAGACATAGAAAAGGCTTTCAGTAAAAGACACAGAAAAGGCTTTCAGTAAAAGTTAACATCCTTCATAATAAAAACCCTCAACAAACTAATCATTAAAGGAACAAACTTCAAAATAATAAGAGCCATCTGTGACAAACCCACAGCCAACATCATCCTGAAGGGCAAAAGCTGGAAGTATTCCCACTGACTACTGGAACAAGACAATGACACACTCTCTCACCACTCCTTTTTTTTTTTTTTTTTTGTCCCCTTCAACTTTTATTTTAAGTTCCGGGGTATATGTGCAGGATGTGCAGGCTTGTTACATAGGTAAACGTATGCCATGGTGGTTTGCTGTACAGATCAATGCATTGCCTAGGTATTAAGCCCAACATCCATAAGCTATTCTTCCTGATGCTCTCCCTCTCCCTACCACCCCACCACAGGCCCCAGTGTGTGTTGTTGCCCACCATGTGTCCGTGTGTTCTCATCATTCAGCTCACACTTACAAGTGACAATATGTGGTGTTTGGTTTTCTGTTCCTGCATTAGTTTGCTGAGGATAACGGCTTCAAGCTCCATCCATGTCCCTGCAAAGGATATGATCTTGTTCCTTTTTATGGCTGCATAGTATTCCATGATGTATCTGTACCACATTTTCTTTATCCAGTCTACCACTGAAGGGCATTTAGGTTGATTCCATGTCTTTGCTATTGTGAATTGTGCTGTGATGAACATATGTGTGCATGTGTCTTTGTGATAGAATGATTAATATTCCATTGGGTATATACCCAATAATGGAATTGCAGGACAAATGATAATTCTGTTTTGAGTTCTTTTAGAAATTTTCAAATTGCTTTCTGCAATGGTTGAACTGATTTACATTCTCAGCAGCAATGCATAAGTGTTACCTTTTCTGCACAACCTCGCCAGCATATTTTTTACTTTTTAATAGCCATTTTGACTGGTGTAAGATGGTATCTCACTGTGATTTCGATTTGCATTTCTCTAATGGTTAGTGATGTTGAGCTTTTTTTCATGTTTTTTGGTCACACGAATGTCTTCTTTTGAGAAGTGTCTGTTCACATCCTTTGCACTCTTTTTAATGGGGTTGTTTGATCTTTTTTTCTTGTAAATCTGCTTAACTTCCTTGTAGACTCTGGATATTAGATCTTTGTTAGATGGATACATTGCAAAAATTTTCTCTCATTCTGTAGGTTGTTCATTTTTGATTACTGATAGTTTTTGTGTGTGTGTGTGCAGAAACTCTTTAGTTGAATTAGGTCCCATTTGTCAATTTTGCTTTTGTTGCAATTGCTTTTGGCATTTTCATCATTAAATCATTGCCTGTGCCTGTGTCCTGAATGGTGTTGCCTAGATTTTCTTCTAGGGTTTTTATAGTTTGGGTTTTATATTTAAGTCTGTAACCCATCTTGAGTTAATTTTTGTATAAGCTGTTAGGAAAGAGTCCAGTTTCAATTTTCTGCTTATGGCTAGCCAGTTCTCCCAGCACCATTTATTAAATAAGGAGTCATTTCCTCCATCGCTTCTTTTTGTCAGGTTTGTCGAAGATTAGATGGTTGTAGGTGTGCAGTCTTATTTCTGAATTCTCTGTCTGTTCCATTGGTCTATGTGCCTGTTTTCATACCAGTTTTGGTTACCATAGACTTGTTGTATATTTGAAGTCAGGTTGTGTGATGCCTCCACCTCCAGCTTTGCTCTTTTTGCTTAGGATTGTCTTGGCTGTTCTGTGTGAACTGTAAAATAGTTTTTAAAAGAAAAAATTCTGTGAAGAACGTTAATGGTAGTTTAATGGGAATAGCATTGAGTCTGTAAATTACTTTGGGCAGTATGACCATTTTCACGATATTGATTCTTCCTGTCCATGAATATGAAATGCTTTTCCATTCGTTTGTGTCCTCTCTGATTTCCCTGAACAGATGTTTGTAGCTGTCCTTGAAGAGGTCCTTCACTTCCCTTGTTGGCTGTGTCTCTAGGTATTTTATTTTCTTTGTAGCAATTGTGAATGGGAGTTCATTCATGATTTGGTTCTCTGCTTGCCTGTTGTTGGTGTATAAAGATGCTAGTGATTTCTGCACATTTATTTTGTATTTATTTTGTATCTTGAGACTTTGCTGAAGTTGCTTATCAGTTTAAGAAACTGTTGGGCTGAGATGATAGGGTTTTCTAGATATAGGATTATGTCATCTGCAAATTAAGATAATTTGACTTCCCCTCTTCTTATTTGAATACTCTTTATTTCTTTTTTTGCCTAATTGCACTGGCCAGAACTTCCAATACTATGTTAAATAGGAGCTCACCACACCTTTTCAATATACTACTGGAACTCCTGGACAGGGCAATCAGGCAAGAGAAAGAAATTAAAGGCATTCAAATAGGAAGATAGGAAGTCAAACTACCTTGTTTGCAGATAATATGTTTCTATATCTAGAAAGCCCCATAGTCTCTGCTCAAAATCTTCATGATCTGATAAACAACTTCAGCAAAGTTTCAGCATTACAAAATCAATGTACAAAAATCAGGAGCATTCCTATACACCAACAACATCCAAGCTGAGAGCCAAATCAAGAATGTAATCCTATTCACAATAGCCACAGAAATAATAATATACCTAGGAATATAGCTAAACAGGGCAGTGAAAGATAACTACAACAAGAATTACAAAACACTGCTCAAAGAAATCAGAGATTACACAAGCAAGTGGAAAAACATTCCATACTCATGGATAGGAAGTATCAATATTGTTAAAATGGACACATTTCCCAAAGCAATTTATAGTTTTGATGCTATTCTTATCAAACTACCAATGACATTCTTCACAGAATTAGAAAATCTAATTTAAAATTCATATGGAACAACAACAAAAAAAGCCCGAATAGCCAAAGCAATGCTAAGCAAAAAGAACAGAGCTGGAGGCATCACGCTACCTGACTTCAAACTATACTACAAGGCTATAGTAAACAAAACAGCATGATACTTGTACAAAAACAGAAACATAGACTACTGGAACAGAATAGAGAGCCCAGAAATGATGCTACACACCTACAATCATCTTATCTTCAACAAAGCTGACCAAAAAAAGCAATGGGGAAAGAATTCCCTGGCCAATAAATGGTGCTGGAATAACTGGCTAGCTATATGCAAAAGGTTGAAACTGGACCCCTTCTTTACACCACATATAAAAAATCAACTCAAGATGGATTAAACATTTAAATTCAAAACCTAAAACCATAAGAACCCTGAAAATAGCCTAGGGAATACCATTCTGGACTTAGGAAGAGGGAAATGTTTCTTGACAAAGGTACCAAAAACAATTGCAACAGAAAGAAAAATTGACAAATGGGACCTAATTAAACTAAAGAGCTTCTGCCAGCAAAAGAAACTATCAACACAGTAAACAGCCTACAGAACAGGAGAAAATATTTGCAAACTATACATCTAACAAAGGCCTAATATCCAGAATCTGTAAGAAACTTAAACAAATTCAGAAGCAAAGAACAACCCTATTAAAAATTGGGCAAAGGACATGAACAGACACTTTCCAAAAGAAGACATATAAGCAGCCAACAAGAATATGAGAAAATGCTCAACATCACTAATCATTAGAGAAATGCTAATAAAAACCATAATGAAATACAATCTCAAACCAGTCAGTATGGCTGTTACTAAAAAAAAAAAAAAAAGAAAGAAAAAAAACAGATGCTGGTTGAGTTGTGGAGAAAATAGAATGCTTATACACTGCAAGCGGGAACATAAATTAGTTGAGCAACTGTGGAAAGCAGTTTGACTATTTCTGAAATAACTTAAAATAGAATTTCCATTCCACCCAGCAATCCCATCTTTGGGTATACATCCAAAGAAATACAAAATATTCTACCATAAAGACACATGCACATGTATGTTCATTGTAGCACTATTCACAATATCAAACACATGAAATTCCATTAATGGTAGCCTGGATAAAGAAAATGGGATACATATACACCATGGAATACTATGCAGCCATAAAAAGAATGAGATCATGTTTTTTGCAGCAATATGGATAGAGCTGGAGACCATTGTCCTATGTGAACTAACACAGGAATACAAAACCAAATACTGCATGTTCTCACTTATAAGTGAGAGCTAAACCTCAAGTATACATGAACATAAAGAAAGGGACAATTGATACCAGGGCCTACTTGAGAGTGGAGGGTGGAAAGAGGGTGAGGATTGAAAGATTACCTATCCAGTACTATGCTGATTACCTAGCTGACAAAATAACCTGTCCACCAAACACCTGCAACATGCAGTTTACCTATTTAACAAAGCTGCACATCTACCCCTGAACCTATAATAAAAGTTCAAAATAATAATAAAATGCATTTTAAAAACGGGGAGTAAAAAGGATGTATACTTGCATGTATGTCAGGAGGTAGGCATGAACAATTACTAGCAAGTATACATTTGTTTTAAAATGAGCACCTATAATTGGTACAAATATTTCCAATAATCTGCGGATATCAGCTAATATTAAACTTGTTCAATTTTTTAAAACTTAGGATGTAATTGATACGGTGAGAAAGTTGCCTTGTTGGTCCAACCACTGTTAGACAAGTCTAAGCAGCACCAAAAGCTTTCCTTTCTACCCGCACATAACACCATATGCCTCTTCCCTCAGTTTTCTGCATTTAATTCATTTCATTCTTTTTTACATCTACTTTAATCTATTCTAACTCTTAAATAAAGTAAAGGTTGACCCACTGACATTTCTGCATTGCTCCTCTTTCCAACGTACACTAAATACCTGTGTTCATAGATGTTACCAGCATCTGCTTCACTGAATCAATTGCACGGCTGAAAAAGAATTTGCAGGATGAGAGAGGGAGTTTTCTAATCTTTGGTCTCAAATGGCAATGTAAACAGTAAAGTACATGGCCTTGATCCAACACTCTTTTTATATACATTATGTATTTTTACTTCCTTGTGTCAAGAAACAAGTAATGCTTTACCAAGAATGTTGGCTAACTGGTTTGATTAGTTTTATTTCGTTTTAAAAAAATTAGTGAAAAGGAACAGATAGCAAATGTTTAATTTTAGTTTCACAAAAACCTACATGTGTAATGTTAACATCTGTTGAATACTGAAAAATACATTAATTAACAGCTATTTCGTTAAAGATAAAAAAGGAAAACAATAGCTTAAAATAAGCCTGTGTTATATCAATACACACTCTACTCCGATTTAAGAAAATATTTTTATTACTAAGCTATTGCATTTGGCTTATGTGACTTTCTGTGTCAGTTAGTCTTGGGACTAAATATTTCTCATGTATTTTTCTCACCAAAATACTTTTATAAAGCATATATTATAGGAATTTTTTTATTTTCATGTAAATTAAGAATTAAAGGCCCAAAAAGAAGGAAAGGAAGCCCTTATATTGTGAGTATTGCTCTTCTTCTGTATTTTCTTAATAAATCACCATCCTGTTAATATGTGTAAAGTACCTGCTATGTGTGTGGTTTTTCTATTTAATATGCACATTATTCTGAGATACCAAGCATATAAAAAGGATAAGACACAGTCCAGCTTGAAACATACTTTAAAAAGGAAAAAAAAAAAATCTATTCGATATTTTTAAATATTTATTTTTATCTGAGAATCAACAGATTCAGTTATTATATGGTATTCAGTGAAACTTAAAAATTTAAATAATACACATATGTCAAGGCAACATTCCCCTACTTAAGGACCATAATGAAACTGAACTTACTTATAGGATGAACGCTCATTCAGGTTTGCCCAAGAATGTACCAGTTATAAAGATGAGGTCTTACATCCTGAAGACTCCCTCAGTCCCGCACAAGTTGGAATAGGTGGTCACCCTACTTGCACATGACCAGATCCAGGAAAGTTCAATTTAAAACATACATAGGGAGTTTCTCATATGTGCTTAGCACTCTGCTAGGAATAGCAGGGAATCGTATGTGAACTAACCCATATCTCAAACTAAAACTTGATCTTACAAGGTAACACATATAGTCAGTACCATGTTTTAGTTTTATTTATCTCTTTATTTGAAAAAGCAACAAGAAATTTCAATGCCTTATACTCCTTAAACAATAAAAAAAATGCAAACCTTGAAATCATCCACTTCTCAGGGGCAGTCCCTACAGTAGTCATTTCAGTCTTGTAGTACCACATTCTAGCCTAGTCATGCTAGAAATGTCAGTTGAACACAAGCAATTTATAATTACTGAGGGGATAATAACTTTGAATTAGTTCACCTTGGGGTTTTGTATCTATATTTTTAAGCCACAGTGTGAATTGATATCTGTTTTCATACTAATTTATAGTAAATGTTTCAGGACATGAAGGAAATTATTCTATCATTTGGTTCTTCAAAAATGTTGCTACTAATTTGGAACCTAAAGCAAACATATTAACTCAATCCAAGCATGTTATATTTTCCTTTTATGTAACTAAGATAAAAACTGTTGAGTTTTGGCTTACCATTGGCTTTTGAAATTGCACTGTTTTCTTTCTTTTTTTGAGACATGGTCATACTCTGTTGTCCAGGCTGGAGTGCAGTGGCACGATCTCAGCTCACTGTAACCTCCACCTCCCAGGCTCAAATGATTCTCATGTCTCAGCCTCCTGAGTAGCTGGAATTACAGAAGCGAGCCACCACATCCCACTAATTTTTGTATTTTTGTTAGAGATGGGGTTTCACCAAGTTGGCCAGGCTCATCTAAACCTCCTGACCTCAGTAATCCTCCCGCCTTGGCCTCCCAAAGTGCTGGAATTACAGGTGTGAGCCAGTGCACCCAGACCAAATTTGCACTATTTTATTGACTGAAGGAAGTGAGCTCTTCATTTCAATTCAGCCACTCAGAGCTTCATATTAATATGTTTCTATTTTTGTGGTTTTTCTAGTTAATAGATTTTGATATTATTTAATACACTGAATTTGTGATAAAATACTTAGCCAAAATAGAAGCAGGAAATCTTTAAATAGTCGCTAGTAATTATCTTAGGTCTTCAATGAAGAATTGCTAAGGAAATACTCCAAGCAGAATAATTTTATTTGCTAATGTTATTAAGATTCTTATAAATAATAAATAACATTGATTAATTTTCTCTGGGATAGAGTATCTACACTTGATTATCTCATAGACGTCTCAAATTTAACATGGCCAAAACTAACTGCTCATTTTCTTTTTTGTCAAACCAGTCCTCCTTTCTCCTCTTGTCCTCTCCTCTTCTCTATAAATGGCATGGTCATCCCATCTGCCTAGGCCAAAAGCCCAGGATGCTGTCATGAGTCCCACTTTCTCCTCTCCATTCCCTTGTGCTAATTGCCATCAAGACCTCTTTATCTTACCTTGAATAAATCTGGAATCCATGTCCTCTCCACCGCCACTCATACCACCTCAGACCAAACTATCATTGTTCCTTTTCTGAATCAATAGCCTCCTAACCATGTACCCTCCACTCTTGCCCATTTTAAATCCACACAGTGTTAAAAGTACAAATGTTCCTCAACTGACAATGGGGTTATGTTCTGATAAACCCATCATAAGTTGAAAATACAAGTTAAAAGTGAATTTAACACATCTAACCCACGAAACATTATAGTTTAGTCTAGTGTACCTTAAACATGCTCCAAACACTTACATTAGCAAACAGCTGGGCAAAATCATCTAACACAAAGCCCATTATACAATAAAGTGTTAAATATCTCATGTTATTTATTGAATACTCTACTGAAAGTTAAAAAAGAATGATTGTACTCAATGTATGGTTTCTCCGGGATGTTTATTGCTTTTGCACCATAGTAAACTTAAAAATCCTAAGTGGAACCATTGTAAGTTGAACCATCATAAGTTAAGGACTGTCTGTATACTTAAAATATACATTGGGGTCACTTACCTGTTTCAAAGCCTGGCAATGATTTTCTACTGCACTTGGAACAGAATTCAAATTTTCAACCTGGGCCTATAATATCCTTCATGACCTTTCTTTGCCTGTCATTTCAGGTTTATTTTGTGCCTCTCTGTTGATATGTTGCTGGCTTTATTCACATGGATTCTGTGAACAAGACAAGGCTCTTCCCAGAGCTCCATGGAAAATACCTTCTCTCTCTCCCGCCAAACTTTCTCCCTGTTATTACATTGTTTAAATGTCACCTTCTCAGGGATGCCTTTCCTGATCACTCTACTGAGAATGGGATGCACTACCCTGATCACTCTGTCATTTTTACAACTTATAATCATTTGCTTATTTGCCTCTGTGCTATTTTTGGTATGTTCCATCTTAAGATTATAAGGTCCATGAAGCAGAGGCTGGGTGCTCTGCACACATGTCTGTTTGTAGTACCTAGAGCCATGTCTAAAACAAAATGAGTGTTACATTAGTACCTGCTACAGAGTACAGGTTCTTACTGGTCCTAAGATTCTGCAAGAACCAAAGGCTCAGGGGAGCTGGGAAAAATAAAACACGAGCCTTAAAGGCCTCTCTTCTACCTGATTAGAAATTATAAAATTCTGATTTCTCTAATTGTCTCACTCTTTCTACATTTCTTAGCTGGGATTCTTCCATTGCAAATGAGTCTTATGCTGCATATGTTTCATATGCTTCATAATGTGGGTAATTGAAATTACTAAATAACATGAATTATGAAACTCAGAGACTTTGAATAGACTTAACCAAAAAATATTCTGAGAGTAAGAGAGGAAAAATATTGGCTATTTTTCCTGCCGTTCTTGGTCAAGACTCTTCCTCTTATCTAGAGCAATTATTACCTCTTATGGGATCAGTAATGAGAAATTGTGCATTTTCTATTAGAATAAGTTATTCTTATTAGAACAGTAGGTAAGCCTCCCTACATAGATATTACATTAAAATATCATGCATTTTCTTGTTTAAGTCTTGAGAGTAATAGGTTTAAGGTTTTCTTGTTTAAGTCAGGAGTTTAGCAATTACTGGTAGAATCACCATAAGCTAAAATTTCTTCAAACATCAAAAGTGATTCACTCTCTACTAAAAAAAAAAATACAAAAAACTAGCTGGGCGAGGTGGCGGGCACCTGTAGTCCCAGCTACACGGGAGGCTGAGGCAGGAGAATGGCGGGAATCCGGGAGGCGGAGCTTGCAGTGAGCTGAGATCCGGCCACTGCACTCCAGCCTGGGCGACAGAGAGAGACTCCATCTCAAAAAAAAAAAAAAAAAAAGTGATTCACTTACTTTCCCCTCTCTATATACTCTTTATATATAATCTAAAAAGAGAGACTTGAGGTCATTATTTTAGAGGGAGAAAGAAGAGAAACAGTTTCTTTCTCACCTAAATTCAATTATTTTACCTATAAATGAACCAGGAAAATCAACTGACCAACAGCTGTAAACACAAGTATAGCACCACCACAGATCTGGATGAGTCAATCAGCCTCAAGCCATAAATCAGCGAGAGCCCGTGCAAACCAGAGCTCACTCAAGATAAAGAACACAAGTCGTGATAACAGAAAAAAGCTCAATTTTTAGGAAAAAGTATATAATAATGGTTTCCACCATCACCTTTGCTTGGGATTGGTGTCTGCTTCTGGGGGACTGTTTAGATTTGTTTGGGAAAAGCTGGCCATATGAAGGAAGTGCTGATTCTCCTGGTTGGTGGGTACACAGGAAGTTGTATGTAGGAAATCATAGATTTTCCTCACAGAATTTTTATCATAAAGACCAATGCATCCATAGGTCTACAGTGTAGGAATGCATCTGTATATGGAACAACCTTCTAGGAAACAGATTACCTTAAGAAACAAGTTAATATTTGAGCCACACAAGAAGCTCAAGGCTAAATGAAGAAAGAACAGGAAAAGATTTAAAGGTATGGTCCCTCTTCTCTTTCCAAAGTCCACTGCTGGAGCCTATGCCATCACCTTAGCAAAGAAAGCCATTACAAAACGAAAGAGGAGTCAGATAAGATACTAGGAACAAGGCAGTAAGCTCTACTTGGTATCTCTCTAGAGAGGAAGTCTTCTCAGCATGAAGCACAGAGCGGATTTAGCTCATTAAAGACTACAGAAAACCCAATAAAGTTTTGTTACACTTAAGGTTCCAGTCCTGTAGTTCCACCAAGAATTTTGGTCAGTATCCAAAACTCCCTTGCTCTGTTATCCTTTTGTTGTTCCTACATGGCAAATGGCCAACCAATAGTCAGGAATTGAGCTATGCATCTCCTCTGTGATGGCACCGGGTTGTTGAGTACTGCTGGGGAAAGTCCTATTATTGGAAAAATTGATACCACTAAGAATTTATGTTCAACACTCTCAACTGAGCCCTAAGTATGGATCTGAAGTTAATGCTACCCTAGTACAATGCTAGTCATTGTGCACTGCCCCTTTGCTATGGTTTGAATGTGTCCCCCAAACCATATGTTGAAACTTAATCATCAGAGTGATAGTATGAAAAGATAGAACATTTAGGAAGTAATTAGGTCATAAGAGCAGAGCTCTCATGAATGAGATTAATGCCCTTAGAAAAGAGGCTTTATAGAGCTTCCTAGCCCTTTCTTGCCATCCTACTGTTCCACCATGGAAGGACAGAATGTTTGTCCCTTCTGTCATATGAGTACACAGCAAGAATGCTCTCACCAGACACCAAATGCCATGATCTTATACTGGACTTTTTAGCCTCCAGAACTGTAAGAAAATGAATCTCTGTTCTTCAGAAATTATCCAGTCTCGGGCCAGGTGTGGTGGCTCATGCCTGTAATCCCAGCACTTTGGGAGGCCGAGGCAGGTGGATCACGAGGTCAGGAGTTCGAGACCAGCCTGACCAACATGGTGAAACCCCGTCTCTGCTAAAAATGCAAAAATTAGCTGGGTGTGGTGGCACATGCCTGTAATCCCAGCTGCTAGGGAGGCTGGATCAGGAGAATCGCTTGAACCCGGGAAGCAGAGGTTGCAGTGAGCCAAGATCATGCCACTGCACTCCAGCTTGGGAGACAGAGTGAGACTTTGTTTCAAAAAAAAAAAAAAGAAATTACCCAGTCTCGGGTATAGTAGTACGAATGGACTAAGACATCCTTCTTACAATAATTCTTCTTCTGCAATTTTCAAACCTCTAATTTTTCTTCATCCTCCCTCCTTCTCAGCAGATGATCTGAAGAAATTCCCCAAATTCAGAGAAACACAGAAACCCTCAATGAACAGAACCTCAATTCTCAGTCTTGAAAAGTACAAAAATCCTCAAATCAACTCCAATTTTTTTCCCATCATTTCGATGACCTTTTTAGGAAGCTATCATGTTTATTAATAATTATATCTCCTCCCCATCATCAGTTATGTGCATCTGTTGTTTACACATATGCATATATGTATATTTATGTATTTTCCATCAAAGCTAACTCTTCTTTCAGTTACCACCCTAACTCTTTCCCTTTCTAAAGTAAAATTTCAGAGTTTTCTATCTTCACTCTCTGTGATTCCTCACCTCTCCTGCCTATCCTAACCTACTTCTACCATTTACTAACATAGTTCTTGCCAGGTGACTAACAATGTAAACATTACTAAAAAGTATAATTTTAAAAGTAAACATTACTAAAGTATACTCTTAAGTCCTTGTTTTATTTTATCTCATCCAACAGGATTTCTTTTTCTTGAACCAGTCATTTCATCTGGCTTCCCTGATGTCTCTGCTTTTTGTTTGTTTGTTTTGTTTTTGTTTTTGTTTTTGTTTTTGTTTTTGTTTTTGTTTTTGTTTGAGACAGAGTCTCGCTCTGTCACCCAGGCTGGAGTGCAATGGCTCGATTTTGGTTCACTGCAACCTCCGCATCCCAGATTCAAGCGATTCTCCTGCCTCAGCCTCCCAAGTAGCTGGGACTACAGGTGCCTGCCACCAAGCCCAGCTAATTATTTTTTTTGTAATTTTAGTAGAGATGGAGTTTCGCCGTGTTAGCCAGGATTGTCTTGATCTCCTGACCTCAAGATCTGCCTACCTCGGCCTCCCAAAGTGCTAGGATTACAGGAGTGAGCCACCATGCCTGGCCTGCCTCTGCTTTTTCATGTTTTTCTTCTTTTTCTCTGATCAAACTAGTTTCTATTACTGGGTCACACTCATCCAAATAGCATTGGATGTAGGAGTTCCTTGGGGCTTAGTATAGTATCCTCTGTCCACTCTCTTCCTAGGTAATCACTAACATTCTCACACTTCTCATTACCTATGTGTCTGCAGTCCAAACCTATGTCCCTGGACCTATAGATCCAACTGCCTTTTCATTTGAATTTCTCACAAGCATCTAAAATTTTGCTTTCCCAAGGAAGAATTCTTGCTCCTTATTCATTTCTCATGGACATTCATGAGACTGTATATTCATTCATAATGTTGCCTTCCTTTTATCATCTCACACAGTCACCTAGTCCTGCCAACTCTACCTCTAAAATCTCTCTTGAACCCATCTATTTCTCTCCATCTCTAATGAAAACACCCAAATACATGTCTCCATCATCTTCTGTCACAATATAATGAAAATATAATATCCTTCGACCTGGCCTCCTGCATCTAATGTTGCCTTTCAGGTCACCACTAATTCTTTATAGAGGTCCATAGGACCTCTTTAAAACTACCATTGTGATTATAAAGGCTCTCTACTAAATTGCTTTAAAACTTCCTCTTATCTTTAGGATAAAGTCAAAAATTCCTAATATTTCTTTTAAGACATTGCTTGAATTCACCCAGATTTACTTTTTGCTCCTCTTATACAATTATCTTCTGATACGGTTTGGCTGTGTCTCCACCCAAACCTCACCTTGAATTGTAATAATCCCCACATGTCAAGGGCAGGGACAGGTGGAGATCATTAAATAATGAGGGTGTTTTTCCACCATACTGCTCTCGTGGTAGTGAGTGAGTTTCACGAGATCTGATTGTTTAATAAATGAGAGTTCCCCTGCACACACTCTCGTCTGCCACCATGTAAGGCATACGTTTGCTTTTCCGTTGCCTTCCACCGTGATTGTGAGGCCTCCCCAGCCACGTGGAACTGTGAGTGCATTAAACCTCTTTCCTTTATAAATTATCCAGTCTCTGGTATGTCTTTATTAGCAGTATAAGAACAGACTAATACATCTTCTTTTCAGCCCTGTTAAGCTTTCTAGAGACTCTGAGCATAGTACGCTCCTTTTCTTGAATCTTCATACAGGCAGTTGCTCCTGCCTACAAAGCTCTTCCTCTTTTCTGTACCAACACACTCTTTGTATCGCAGGTTAATGACCTCCTCCTTGAGGAAGTTTTCCTCACCATCACCATTCCCTCAGGTCAGGCTTTCCACACCCTTGTATCATAGTCCTCTGTGCTATCCTGGCACATCAAGGCTCAAAAATATTTGCACACTGGCTTTTTTTTTTTTTTTTTTTTTTTTTTTTACAGTTTCTCCCTTGTTGCCCAGGCTGGAGTGCAATGGCACAATCTCGGCTCACTGAAACCTCCACCTCCTGGGTTCAAGTGATTCTCCTGCCTTAGCCTCCCAAACAGCTGGGATTACAGCATGTACCACCCCACCCTGCTAATTTTGTATTTTTAGTAGAAACAGGGTTTCACCATGTTTGTCAGGCTGGTCTCAAACTCCTGACCTTAATTGACCTACCTGTGTTCACTGACTTTTTAATTCACCCCTGATCCATACTTTAGCCTGAAAACTACTAAATATGAATGTGAATCGGGAGTAACGGAGGAGAACTATTTACCTTAGCATTTGTCCCAGAGTCGGTCTTAGTCAAAAGAGATATGTTAGTTGAAAACGGAAAACTCCCTTCCCCACACCGTCAAGAGAGGCCCTGGTAATTTGCTATGTGGCCAAATGCTGTCAAAATTCTCAGTTTCTCCTCTACTGAAATGCGGTAGCTAAGCAACTTTGATAACATTTGGAACCAACCCACACAAATCTCATTCCAAGTCCAGATCAAGTGCCAAAGCTGGTTGGTTTCAGAGACACCCTCCCTAAGGCCATGAAGATGAGCCAAATGTCTGTGAAGAAATTGTTATAACTACCTATACTTTCAGCATGCACAGGTATAATGTTTTATTGACTTAATTATGTGACATAGTGTCTGCCACAATACGTGAAAGGCTTAGGAATTCCTACTATAAAATGAAGATGTAAATAATTATCCTGCTAATATGGCATTTATTTGAAAAACTGGCTGCATATTGCAACACTGTAAATTAGGCAAAAGCAGTCATTTCAAGAGGGTTTTTTGATACATGACATTTTTTCTGTAAAATTGGTCCTGTGAATACATTTAAAATGAAGTAATGAATCAAATGTCTTGTGCATATATACTTTAACTGATAATGATTTTAAGATGGAAACAGCTACTGTAACAAGATTATTCA
This sequence comes from Theropithecus gelada, assembly GCF_003255815.1. NCBI lineage: Eukaryota > Metazoa > Chordata > Mammalia > Primates > Cercopithecidae > Theropithecus > Theropithecus gelada. Next base: position 121,366,599 of record NC_037676.1, read on the forward strand.
GGCAAACCTTTATCTTTCCATGGATTCAAATTAGCTGAAGCTTGGACATACCACTAAGGGACTCTCTAGATGTCACCAACATTAATATGATTGAGTTATCATCAATTTTAAAGATGGATAATGACAGCTGAATGCTCTGTCCCCTCAAAACGTTCTAATGTGAATTGACTGAGTGTTTCTGTAAAGAATAGTGTTAAGTGGAATACTGCTTATTCCATTATACAACTGTGTTTTCATACATAATTAAAACTTCCCAGTTGGGCAAGAAGAGTGATGTGATGGAACTGGTTGATTAGAGATTCCTTTTTAAATGGATTATTTATTAAACCACCTAGCTAGTCAATTATTTTTCTACTTCCTCATTTTATTTTGCCCGATGTTATAAGCACATTCTACCTTTCCATAATATTTTTGATTAATCTAGAAAAAAGTCTTTTATTTCTGACAAGGCGATATATATTTGGTTTTTTCAAAAATCTATATATAAATAAATGGAAGAAAAATCTCATTATACTATGTGATTATCCTTAGTCTCTAATGGACTTTTAGCCTGGGATTTGCTCAATAAAGCAAACATACCACTATGAAAATAATGACTATATATTTCTCAGACTCACAAAATTATGTATTCATGATGACAAGCTCTTTTAAAGAGCAATAAAATATCCAAGTTTTTAAATACATAGCTTCAATTTTTAAAAATTCTTCCCTGACTTATTTATGCAAAATTAACAACTGAAAGTTCTACTCCACTTTAGTATATGCTTTAGCTGGTTTCAGAATAAACACATTTTTCTAAATCTATTTAATACAGACAAACAGCAGTAGTTAATTTACCAGATAGGAATTGTGGCATGTATGTTAGTTGTATGACAGCAGGCTTAGATCCAAAAAAATGTTTGGTGCCAAGTAATTGAGAAACTGCCTATATGCATTTTGGGCTTTGATTTCTGAACAATTTTCAAGAAGTTCAATCCTGGGCCAATTATGCAGTATCATGCTTGGAAAACAGGAAACTGCCTTAGAGGAACTTGTTACCGTCATTTATAAGATATCTCAGACAGCTCATTCAAGGACAGATAAGGTGTTTTCCCTGAAGCAGCTGTATTGTACTGGAAAGCAAAATATTCACAAGACTAGGATATGGAGCTTGGCTCCCCCATGTACTATTCCCAAGTATAACCTTGGGCAAGTCATTTAATGTCCCAGCCTCAATTTTATCATCCTTACAAAGTCTATAATAATATCTGCTTCAAAGGAATGCTATAAGGCTCATGTAATATAATAAATGGAAAAGTGCTTTCTGTTGTAAAATATTCAACTAATCTAAGAGATGATGGTTATTATTTTCCATACACTAGTCCTTGCTATGGTATTAGTGAATTTATGACCTTGGATGTTGAGTTGTAAAGACCCTCTAAAGAGCTAACAACCTTTCCATCTAGATTGTAGGCATTAATAAATAAACATATAGAGAACATCTGAGAACCATTAAAATAAAGTAAATATGACATGTTTGGAATGAGATGGGTTTATGTGCAACCTTTGCACTTTTATATATCACCTACAGCAAGCTAAAATTTGTGATATTAAATATCTGGACATTTGTGCTTATTGGTTTGTCTTCATATACAGATATGTCCTGAAATTTTACATACAAATTGACTCATATTTAGTTATATTGAAAGGAGGTTATTATTTAGATTAAAAAAAACACTGTGATAAATCTCTTATAGAATAAAGAATCGTTCAGTGTTGAAACATGACAGTCTCATAAATTTGGATTTTTATGTGCCTAGTGTTCTAAATGTGGGAATATAACTTCACTAGACATTTTTTTCATTTATTTGGGAGCCCTATCCATAAACAAAAAGTATCTACATTGGACCAAGAGATGATGTATATAAATAATTAAAACACTGTCATGTGAATACTCTTTTATTGAACTCATTGTCCGGGTGGCAAAACATTCTAACCACTTCCATACCACCCATTGAACAGCATCCTTCCCTTCTGCAAGTGGAGTCACAGGCATCCTTTGGGCACTGGCATCTGGGTATCAGTACCTGAACGTCAGCACTGGTATGATAGATATTACCTCTTAACTGCCCTTCCTATTCTGTTTACTCCATTTTGCCTTTTAACTGCCCTTCCTATCCTGTTTACTCCATTTTGATTACTCCATTTTGGTTATATATGGTTGAAGACTCTGGCTTTTGAGTCTCTTTTTTGTGTTTGTTATTTTTGTTGTTTACTCTAGGACTGGTTTATAAAGGTCAGAAGCTTCCTTTGTATGACCTCTTTGTTCCCAACTTCTCCTTTGCCCCTGACTTCCATCCCTTTCAATTTAGTTCCACTTAGAGCTAGGTAAGGACAATACCCACTCTTCAGTCAACCCCAACTTCAGGATCCTAGGGTCTTCTGTTGTCCCTGGAGTGGGGGTTTATGGATTCTTCATTTTTTAAGGCTTTCCTAAGTAAAGTTTATTTCTAATTGAAAACTACAGCAAGTCAATGAGAAACTGGTTGAGCCAAAAAATAGACATTGATTTGAAGATCTATAACCACAAAAATAGCAAATACACCCCAGGGTCCAATTTGGAATTGAAACTCCATTGTCTCCAGAACATATTTCATGTCTTCTTTCTACACGTTGGCTTCATTTTCTTAAGAAAGATTTTTCCACCAGCAGGAAATATAGAAACTGGCAACTCCATCTTCAGTCATTTAGAGTAATCACGAAAAAAATGACTGACCCCCGATGTCTCTTTTCCCAAATTAAAAAGTCAGGGAGAAGGTCTCTAATTTGGTCAGTTTAAGTGAAGGGATTATACCTAGACAAATCAACAAACATCAAACGGTAAGTGGTGTCACTTTGGATTTCTTTACTCATCCTTAGACCATTAAGTGCGGGAGAAAGATCATTTTCTAGAAGAGGGAGGTGAGAATTGCTGGACCAGCGGGCAATACTCATTCACTGGGATAAATATTCATTTGGCATATTATCTTTTTTGGTATTTTTGTCTTCTTATATCTCTCCATTGTCCTCCAGATTTTGTTTATGTCAAAGTTTTCTAAAGATTAAGGTGACTGATGGAGAGAAAAAACAAACAAATCTGACAAAAACTTTAAGAGAATTAACACTTTTTGAGTACTGGCCAATTTTCAGAAATTTCTTCTATAATCTTTTCTTTCCTTCCCCCCGAACAATCCTGAAGTAAGAGATCTCCATTCCCAGATAAACAAATTCATATTCAGAGATGATGAATAACTGCTTTAAGATAACAATGCTAGCAAGAACAAAGTTGGAACTGATAAACCCAATTATATTTAAATGAAAATGGAAATTGCAGTGGGGCTGGTGCAGGTAAGATTCAGGGGACAATTGTGAGGAAAAACTGGTTTCCAGGGCTCATCTTTACCCTCCAACTCCACTAAAGAAATTTATTCCTTTGCAAGGATCAAGTCCAAGAACAATTCAGGCCATATTATTGGATTATTAGTATAACAAGTATAAATACATAAATGCTCTCCTTTATTTTCTTTGGGAACTATTTTACTCACCACATAGTGTTAAAATGGAAAGTTGAGATTAGGGTGTAGACCTAGAGAAATGGGGCCAAGAAGAACAACTGTCCTGCTGATTGTAGTCCACGTTAAATGCTTTCTCACTGCATTGTATGGTAAGAAGACCCTATTGGGATTTGGCAGAAAGTCTTTTAAAGATAAACAGAATGACTTTTTCCAAGAATATCCCCTTGACATAATGCCTTCTTGAATCCATGTAGGTGTTAGCCAGCTATTGGAGGATTCCTGGATCTTGGGTCCATGTCAAATGCCATTGCATTCCAAGTATGAATTGGCAAGTGATGGCTACACATACAGTACATGAAAAATGAAAGGATACTTACTTTATATCCACAGAAAACAGTTGAAGCCCTTCTTTTTATCTCATTACATTTAACACACACCCAATATGTGTAGTCTTGTAGCTGGCTCTAGGTATATAAAGGTGTGTTCCTTCCCTCAGACAGTATAGTGGATGTACTGTGATGCATTCCTCAGTTTAAAACTTTAAATTGATTCCACTATAATTTTGTGATATGACTACCAAGTATGGTGAGTTTCTGGCGTAGATTACAGGCCAACTCTGATAACACTTTGATAAAGTAGCTAATATCACTCCCCTATTGTTGATGATGGAACTAGCCTGAAAGCGAATAACTGGCCAAGGCAGGATTTGAGTCCATCTACCAGGCTCGGGAGCACACACACTAGTCCCATTCCTCCCTGCTCCCATGCTAAGACTTCAAGCTGGAGAAGATTTCTTTTCTATTCTTCTGCGTGTATAAATTTGGCTAAGACCTGGGAAATCTAGAAATGTGCTGAATGATCTGAGCACACACATCCAATAAAATTAATTTGTTTTTGATACTGTATTTCATGTTTATTCAATATTTACTTTATAATAAAGTTGTAAAAGATCATGGTCTAGAAAACTGAGATGAAATTGGAAAGTTTTTTTCTATCTAATTTCCAAGCCTAGAATTCCAACCAAGGGTTAATTTGGGTATTAAAAGCATTTTTAGATGGAAAAACATGGCTCATGTGAACAGTAATATGCAAATGAAGTGATTCTGACGTAAGGACAATATTGATTTTTATTCTTAAACTTAGGTCTATTCTATTTTAACAGAGAACTTCTCAAATTATATTGACCAACATTATATTGACCAAATTTTCATTTTACCTTCCCAGTACTTTTATTACATATTTCTGATCTCTGCCTAACATTTAGCCAGGCAAACTGCCATCCGCAACCAACATCATTTTACACTGGAAGGTCCTAATAAAATACCCTAACTAACATACATTGAGTTTGTAAACATTCTGCAAAATTTTTTGGTATACATTTTCTTATTTAATCCAAAATGTAACAATTTTTAATAGATTATATAAAAGTATCTGAGACAGGTGTCAACCAATTTAGAGATCTATTTTGCCAAGGTTAAGGATTATGAACCTGTAACACAGCCTCAGGATGTCCTGAGAACATGTGCCTAATATTGGGTTATGGCTTGGTTTTATATGTTTTAGGGAAACCTGAGACATTAACTAATACATGTGAGGTATACATTGGTACAGTCCAGAAAGGCAGGACAACTCAAAGAGGAGGTGGTGGGTGGAGACGGGGGTTCAGGTCATAGGCAGATTGAAAGATTTTCTGATTGACAATTGATTGAAAAAGTTGAGTTATTATGTAAAAGCATGGAATCAATAGAGTGTCTGGATTAAGAGGTTGTGGAGACCGAGGTTCTTATTACATAGATGAAGTCTCATAAGTGGCCACTCTTAGAGGCAGTAGATGGCAAATGTTTCCTATTCAGACATTTAACTGGTGTTAGAGTCTCCACTAATCCCTTCAGAAAAAGACTGGGAAAGGGAAAAGGATTCTTGATAGAATATAAATTTCCCCCACAAGACACAGCTTTGCAGGGCATTTCAAAATATGTCAAAGAAATACATTTTGGGACAAAATACTTCAATTTCCTTCGGGGGCTGCTATCTGCCATGTGATGCTATACTAGAGTCAGATTGGAATTTGATATCTTATTGCTACACATAGTCTACTTTGTCAGTCTTGGGATCTCTATTTTAATGTTAGGGCTGGTCAGCTGTGTCTAAACTCCAAAAGCGAGAGGGTATAATGAAGCATTTCCAACTCACTCTTCCTGTTGTGGCCTGAACTAGTTCTTCAGGTTTCTTTGGAATCCTCTTGACTGAGAGGGAAGTCCATTCAGTTAATTGGGGGGGGCGTAGAATTTTATTTTTTGTTTACAAGCTGTTCTTGCCTGAACACCTATTTTATGAAAGGTATCATGCCAGACAGTATTGAGACTAGAGATTAACAAGACCAAAATTCTGCTCTCATGGAGTTTAAGCTCTAGCCTGTGGACAAATTTCATTTCATTCAACTAATTTGTACTGAATCCTTACCAAGTACCAGGAACTGCACAATACCACTTATTCAACAAACAGGCTAGAAATTAAAAATTCAAAAGATTGTTATCCTTTAGAGTAATCACCTGAGGAAGATATATACTAACTTTTTTCCAATATTGATATTGCTCAAAATATTTCTAGAATCAGTATATTTGGAATTTGATTATTTCTAAGTATATTTAAGGCTTATCAGGAAAAAAGCTATCATTACTTTAAATTTACACTTTGTTTTATATCTGTATGTTACATAACATATATTGTACATATTATACATATATGTGTGCATATATATATATAAAGCTATCTAGTCTGATCACTCACCTTACATACAAAAAGTGACACTGATATTTAACAGTATCAACAAAATTAAATCTTTTCTTAGAGGATTAAGATGTGTCATTCTCTAAGGAATATGTGGCTGGCTGTGAAAGAGGTATATGAAAGATACTTTGAACACCGGTGAAATTGTTTTGGTTTATTTCCTATGCCTACCCAAGGTGATTACCTTATGGACATCTCTAGTTTACTTGAATAAATTCTAGTACATTTACCTAAAAATTAAATCTGTAGTCATATAAAAATCTGTGCTTTTATACCTCATTAACTGGCTTATTCATTCAATAAATGTTTACTGAACCTTCACTTCATGTGAAGGTTTGAACTATGTGTTGTGAACAAAGCAAAAAATAATAATAAACCATGTCTAAGGTAATTCAAAACCCAGTGTTTTTGCTTTAGTAGTTTGAAAATTGTGCAAACATCCATCTGAATTAAACTGACTCAGATCAAACTTCTGGCAAATGTTTAATTTCTCCATTTGAGTCTGCTTTATATTCTAATAAGTTTCTATTCTCCCTTTAAAGGTAAACGATAGAGATGGAAGACAAAAAAATGTTTCCTGGATATTTATCTAGGCATACCTGCAGGACAGCCATGCCCCTTCAGCATATAGAGCAGAACCCCTCTAGAGGGGGGGTCAGGAGGAACATCTCCTAATGCCTCATGCCTAAGTCCTAACTCTTCAAAGAGCTATTGAGGAAGGTCATCTCTGTTGCAGATTCTTCTGCATCCAAGTATATCTAATTCTGATCATCCTTCAAGTACTCAGCCTATTTACACACTTCATTCTTCCAAAATGTATTCTTCTACCTTAGAGAGATCTGTACTACTTGGTATGGTTTCCTCTAATCCTTTAGATTTATATTTTTAAAATCTTCACACTCTTTCAGCTGGCTCATGGCTGTACTAAGTAAGTACAGCTACATTGCAAATTAACCTCCAAACTGCAGAGGCTGTTAAAAGAAAATCTCAGGCAAATTAAATTTAACAGAGCTTAATTGAGCAAAGAATGATTCATGAATCAGGCAGCCTCCTGAGCTGGAGTAGGCTCAGAGAGTCTTCAGTGCCTGCAGCCACATGGTGGAAGAAGATACATGAACAGAAAAGGGAAAGTGAGGTACAGAAAATGGAAGCGAGGTACACAAACAGCTGGACTGGTTGCAGCTTGGCATTTGACTTATTTGGACCCAGTATGAACGGTTGGCCACCTTTAATTGCCCAAAACTTGGTGATTGGCACCAGAGTAGATAGTTCATTTATACATCCAGTTAGATTTCAGTTTACTCTGTTCAGAGAAAACTTCAGGCTGAACTTAAAATCTGAAAGGAGGCAGTTCTGGGCTAAACTTAACAAAGCTTAACTAAACAGATGTTTATTGTAGGTGAGCAGAAAGCTCCACTTCACCTGGTAGGTTAGGAACTGTATAATTTGGATGTCAGTAGGACACAGATGGCATACATGCAGCAACATTTAAGGACAGATTAATAAAGGTACCATTTACAAGGTGTGGGTGGGGTAAGAGAAACCACAAAGAAAACAGCTGTATCTCAGGGCTAACCATAATAGGCCAACACTAATGTCTAAAGTGGATAAAGGAGGGAGAAGATACTGGAATTTAGAAACTGTATAAAGAGGGCTACCTAAAAGGAGCAGTAAAATTTGCTCAGGGGGCTCAGACAGCCTGCAGCAACCTTCCAGGGAAGAAGTCAGTAATAAATATCCTGACTTTACTGCATTCCCCATTTCAGTCTCCTGCTGGTGGTCAACAATCATACGTAGAGCCTGAAAGAAAAGGAGTCCTTTATGTGGCACTTATACAGACCAACTTCCTGGGCACACAGGAAGGTAGAGAAAAGAGAGAAGAGAGTGTAAAAGAGAAAATATCCAGCACTGGAAACCGAGTTGACTTGAGGCTGTATGCCTGGTACATGACAGGAGCCCTAAACTATATGTTAATACCACTGAATTAATTATCTGGGGCTTGTGTTTAAAGAAAGGCACAGAATGGCTATGCAATAAATATTTACTAATTTCCCCATTCTAATGATTCCATGGTCATGGACTCCTCTGAATAAGCTCCACTTACAATCACAAATTCCAGGAATGAATGTTCATCCTTTCTACTTTTGATGCACTCCAGAAGAATAGGTTAAATTGTGGTAATCTATCAGCAGCTTTAGTTATTTGCAGTGACTATCAATGTGCCTTGTAAATAGCTGGCTTTCAACAAGTACCACTTTTGACTAAATTGAATCAAAAGTTCTATTTAACTTGCACAGTGTTATACCTATGAGAAAGGTGAATCCTGAGGGCCCCTCACATCTATCTCATTTCTAGAATGTTAAGAAAGAAAATTGCAAGTGAGCATTGCAAGGAAAGCCTGAACATCAGTGCTTCCCTCAATAATAAAAGGGATATTGCTCCATGATAAAGCTGCCATGTGAGATCAGATACAGCCCATTCCCTTACTTTTGGCATCATTCATTTGCCATTTAAACTTGGTCTCTTGGTATTTTCAAGCTCAACTAAATACACCAGAATGAAATATCATAGAAATTTATATCTTAAAATGTTTACAATGAGAAATGTGCCAGCATCATGCATGCTATCTCAAAAGGCTATGTCAACAGCATTCATTATAACAAAAACCTTGAGTTCTCAATTATTGAATTCAAGTTGCAAGGAAGGCAGAGATACAGTCATCAGCTTTATTATTCAAAACTCACCTATCATATTTTCACTAAAATGTGATTTGGCTAAGTAATGGATTTTAGGAAATTGTCTGAAATACAAATAAGATCTAAAATCTTATTTACAATGACAGGATAATAATTTAAATGTGTTAGTTCTACCTTAATAATATATTAGTACCCCAAACAAGCTTGGTATACAGTTATTTTATTTTCTAACAGACCCACTCTTTTTGACTCTTGTTTCCCATGACCTTCATGAACTGTTTAAACATACAGGTCTTGTAAAATGTCAGTGTTCTGGCAATACTTTTCAGCTCCTATGCTTCCAGAAAACGTAACTTACTACTTTGCAGGATAAATAGTTATCAGCAGAACCATGTACTTTTCATAAAAAGTGAGGCTTCCTGTGTTCAGCCGCTCTAGGAATTCCTTTCATGAATTTCAAGACACTGACTCTCCCTAGCTAGTATCCTATACCTCGGAGACTTCCATATGACACAGACAGACTGACAGATACTCATTACTTTTTCAGGTTCCCTCGGGTTGTTAATGTCTCTACCAAGACTGGTGCTTTTCAAAGGCAATGGGTTTGAAGTCACACTGAGCTTGAATCTTATCACTGTCACTAGCCAGAAACACAACCCTGGGCAAGCTACTTAAACCTCTGTATCTTGATTTCATGATCTGTAAAATGAGAATAAAAATATTATCTACTTGCAGGGCCATTGGCAGGATTAATGAAATAATTCTAGAAAAACACTTTATAGGATGAGATCCATACTCCTACTTCTTTTTAATAAGTCTGTCTTTGTTCACATTCCAGGTGTGGCTATTTTATTCACAGGGCAAGAAGTTGCAGGAAAAATGGCTTCTAGCAGCAGAACTTCCTCATACACGTGATCTGTTTCTAATTAGAGAACTGCAGGAGGTGAAAACTGGGTTCAAGGCAAGTCCCTGACATTTAAAATACTCTTCTTCTTAGATGTGTATATTTAATGCACATTAGTTGAGAACTGTTAGGTTCAATATTATAAAACTGCCAATGATTTCTGTCTTAGTCCATTTTGTGCTGCTAAAAAAGAATATCTGAGACTGGATCATTTATAAACAATAGATTTTTGTTTGGCTCACAGTTCTAGAGGCTGGGAAATCCAAGATCCAAGGGCCTACCTGTGGAAAGTCTTCTTGCCGTGTCATACTTAGCAAAAGGCAACATATTGCTGGTGAGAAAGAGAGAGGGAGGGAAGAGGGCCTAACTCATCCTTTTATCACTCCAATCCACTCCCTCAATAACTAACCCACCCCCAAAATAATGGCATCAATTCATTCATGCGGGCAGAACTCTCATGACCTAATCACCTCTTAAAGATCCCACCTTGTATTAGTCAAGGTTCTCTTAGAGGATTAACTTGTATGATCACGAGGTCCCATAATCAGCTATCTGCAAGCTGACGAGTAAGGACAGCCAGTCTGAGTCCCAAAACTGAAGAACTTGGAGTCCGATACTAGAGGGCAGGAAGCATCCAGCAATAGAGAAAGATGTAGGCTGGCAAGCTAGGCCCATCTCATCACTTCAAGTGTTTTCTGCCTCCTTTTTATATGGCAGCTGATTAGATGGTGCCCACCCAATTAAGGGTGTGTCTGCCTTCCCCAGCCCACTGACTCAAATGTTCATCTCCTTTAGCAACACCCTCACAGACACACTCAGGATCAATATTGCATCCTTCAATCCAACCAAGTTCATACTCAGTATTAACCACCACACACCTCTCAACACATTTTGCATTTGGAATTGAGTATTCAACAAATGAACTTTGGAGGACATATTCAAGTCATAGTAGTCTAATATGTTGAATTTCATACAATTCATTATAATGTCATGCCTCACGCAAAAAGTTAAGGATACCAAAATGAATAAAACAAACCCTGTCCTGACAAGTTGATGATCCAGGTAATGAGGCAGGGATGCACTCAGGGAGAGGGGTAAGTGAAGGGTGTTATGGCAGGAAATAGCATCTACCCATGCACCAAACTCAAAGGGATAAAGGTGGGGAAAGAGGCCAGGAGCGTTCAAGGAAAATCTCTCCTCATGGAACCCAAGTGACTGGGTCATAAGTGGTTTGGATGATGATTTGTTACAGTAACTAGTTTCCTTTGGTTATTGTAACAAATCATCACAAACTTACTGGTTTACAACACACTCATTAATTTTCTGGCAGTTCTGGAGGTCGAAAGTCCAAGATTAGTTTCCCTGTGCAAAATCAATGTATAGGCAGGGTCAAACTCCCTCTGTAGGATCTAGTGGGGAGTATGTTTCCTTGACTTTCCCAGCTTCAAGAGCTGAAATGCTTGCATTGCTTGGCTTGTGGACCTCCTCCTTTGTCTTCAAAGTCAGCAGCATTGGATTTTGTTTCAATGGTCACATTGCCTTCTTCTGTGTGTCAAATGTCCTCTCTCTTTCTCGTATATGAATGCTTATTATTGCATTTAGGACCCACTTGGATAACCCAGTGTAATCTTCTCACCTCAAGATCCTTAATTTAATTATATCTGCAAAGTCTCTGTTGCCATAGAAGGGTAACATTCACAGGTTCTGGAAATTACTGCCTGGATATCTTTGGGGACCATTATTCAGGCTATTACACAAAGGGTGGGAGCTAATTAATTGCAAGAAAAGAAGTTAATGGGTTGTTGTTAGAGGACAAATGAAATCCAGTCTTGGGGGCTGAGCAGAGTAATTTGGGAGAATATAACAACCTTAACTGAGATGAACCAAATGAAGAAAAAAGAAGGATATAAGGAAGGCAGATGGTAGGGCTTGTGTGAAGGTCCAAGAAAAGGAGAGCATGGCATATTTAAAGACTTAGGAAAAGTGTTTCCTGGTTTGAAGTTAGAATAAAAATAATGGTGGGGATAAGGTAAAAGAGAAGGCTGTTGGGGTGTGCATGGAATAGCTCATAAAGAACATCATAAGTTATACTAAGTAGACTTCATCCTATGGGAATGAGAAGCCAGTCATTAAAGTCTAAAAGCAGTGGGATGATTTGATTGGTTCTATGTTTCAGAAAGCTCTCTCTGTTCACCATGCTGAAAAAAAAAAAGGATTAGAGGAGGACAAGACAGGGTAGGAAGACTGGCTTAAGGCTGGTTACCATTATTGATCCTAGAACTGAGGGGTCCTGGATTCTGCGCAGTCTGGTCCCTGGCCCCTGGGTATATTCATTTCACTTCCAAAAAATCCTTTTGAAATATATTTAAAACTCTAATTAAACGTGGTATCGGTAAAATGATTTCCACTTATATTAGGGTTTCTGCATTTAATTTTATGCTGTAGTTATCTAGTGGGTAACAATGCTATCAGTTCAGGTTAATAGTCTATATTAACTCTAACCTGAAAAAGGGGTGTTTTACTCATCTAAAAATACCACTAAGCAAAAGACTCATGAGGACCTCTTGGTAAATGACTAAAATAAGGTGTTAAAACTGCATATGATTTGGATCCCTACTACTCTGATCTTTCAGATATAACATTATTAGTCACCATTATTGTTATTGTACATCTGGAACCTAAGATGTTCCTAAGTCCAAAAACAGATAACTGAACAAAATGTTGCTTAGATGTATAGAGTCATTAGTCATGTAGATTCATTACATGGTCTTAAATGTATAAGGGTCTTCATTTGAATTTCCCACAAGACAAGAGCCTTGGACAAAAACTTCAAGGCATTGTTTTAAATGGTAGTAATCTCAAGAAGCAGAAGAGAAGGAGTAGGGAAAATAAGATGGCGAAGAAGAAAAAATCAATACAAGTGTGTTTCGAAATTACTGCTGTGGATGAATACACTAGTTCTTGCTGTGATCCCTTAAGAATCTGCAAGATGGGAGGCTGGAGAATTTATCATCCAGAAGCAAGATCTTGATGGTTGAGAGTTGAGTCTGTGAGTATTCACTCCCTCATGTTTATGGGGAGGCATTTTTGCAAGCTGAGAACACCCTTCAGGATTAGAGGACCCTGGGATATGATGTCAAGGGATATCAGAACAAGCCAAGGAGTTTGAACTGGCAGAGAGCTTTTCCCAGCATCTGTGGCTGGTAAAGAAATGAGCCAAAGCACGGTAATGTAGGTATCAAAGGCACCTGCTAGAGTGAAGAGTCTCCCCTGGAATTATGAACAAAGTTTCTGCAGGTATATGAACTTTTCCATCAATTCACAACAAAATATGTCTAGATTTGACTCCCATAGGATTATTTTCCCCTCAAAACCCAATCCTGAAATGTTGATATGATGTTAGCAAAGGATAATATGGTTCCTTGGGAATGGAGTCAGCAGAAGTAAATTCCATTATCCAGATCACGGGATATATCCCACAGAAAATAATAAAATGAAGAGATGGGTCCAAGATGGGACCAACAACAGATTGTGTTGAAGGGAAAACACTGACTATGTTAGCAATATGAATCAAAGTCCAGGAGATAATGGCAGACTCAAATCCTTTCTGAACAAGAGATGAGATTCCTATGTAGATGAGGGTCTGAGATCATTAAGATTTCAGAGTTCAAGAAAGAGAGTAAGGGGGTATATCAAGGATAGAGAGTTACTACATACTTCCAACTGAGAGCAGAAAGAGTAATACATTGGAAGGATGAATATCGATAGAAGGGAAAAAACCAGTTATTAACTTTTTCTACAGGGTAAAGATGGCAAAGAGCTTATCTAAAAATAGGTCACTGAACAGGATTGAAGAGGAGATAACTGACTGAGAGATAGTAAAGAGACAAATTCAGTGATATTCCAACATGGATTAGATGGGGCTAGTAAGCACGTCTCCCCAACTAGAGTTCCAGCTTCTGAGAAACAATGACTATTTCTTTATCATTCTGAATTCTACAACTGACATAGAGATTCAGTGAATATATGTTGCATTAAAAGAGCAGGGTTTCTAACTTGATCTACTGAGTCAGTAACAGCATCGTCCACCAAGCTATGTAATGTAGGAAAAGGAGCAAAATTATGAGAAAATATGAAGTTGACTTTGGACAGTTTGAGTTTGAGATGCCCATGAGCACCCAAATGGATATATTTAGTAGGCAATTAGATATATAGGAGTTCAGGAAACAGGCTCAGGTGGAAATATAAATTGGGAAACTATCTGCATGCATGGCAGAGGCTGTCAAAATTGTGCAAATAGATGAGGTCTCCTAGGAAGCATAGACTGAAAAAAAGTTGAGGCTCAAGAATAAAACCACGGAACACCAAAATTCAAGGAATGTTAAAAAGGAGTAGCCAGAAGGGTAGGAAAGAAGGGAGTCATGGAAATAAATTAAATACTGCAAAGGTAGAATACAGTGAACTTTTTTTAATGGTTAGATTTAGTGATTTTATGGTTAGATTTAGTGATAAACCTTAACAGGAGCAGTGGAGTGAAATAGCAAGATAGGAAAGCAAACTGAAATAGATGAAGAAGAGATGACAAAGTCACAATTGAAAATACAAGCCTCTTTTTCTAGAAGTGTACAGCAATGGAAAGAAAAAAATATTAATAGCTAGAAAGAGAGATTGGTGTTTTTTGTTTGCTTGTTTGTTTTTGTTTTGTTTTGTTTTAGAGACAGGGTCTCTCTGTGTTGCCCAGGCTGGAGTACAGTGGTGCAATCATGGCTCACTGCCACCTTAACCTCCTCAGGGCTCAGGTGATCCTCCCACCTCACCCTCCCAAGTAGCTGGGACTACAGGTGCACGCCACCATGCCTGGCTAATTTTTTTTAATTTTTTATAGAGACAGGGTCTCACCCTGTTGCCCAGGCTGGTCTCAAACTTCTGGGCTCAAGCGATCCATCCACCTCGGCCTCCCAAAGTGCTGAGATTACAGGCATGAGCCACTGTGCCACACCTGTTTTTATTTTTGAAGATAGGAAAGACTTAGGCAAATTTAGACCCTAATGGGAAAATAACTAAAAGGGTGAAATCTGAGATGCAAAGGAGGAGATTTTCTAATAAAGTTTTATGTCTGGAAAGTTGGCCCGGGGTGAAATACAGAGCTTGCATTAAATGAGGGGACTTCAGGAAGAAAGTTTCAGGCACTGGGAGGGGAGGCAGGGTGGATGCAGAAAATATGTTAGAAAAAAAAGCGGGAGGGTAGTGGTTAAGGGCCTAGAGAAAAGCTATGAAGGTTTCAAATGCAATGCACTGTACCATCCATGTGGCAGATCTGTTCTTTTACATTCTCAAACAATCACCGTGTCAGGAGTGCAGCTGCTTCCAGTAACAATGGAAAACAGTTTTTCAATAGCCCAACAGAGTATCACACTCTTATCAGAATGAATCATGAATGAGTGGAGATAAATTTGGATAGAAGAGTTCTGACATTTTATTTGGCAATGTTGTCACTTCATATACACAATACCAGAATATAAGTGAAATGGATGGGCAGTACTGGATTCAGGACACTGAGCTTTTTACTGACATAAATAACAACAGCAATGATATAATTAGCTACCATTTATTGGCTGCTTATTATGTGCCAGTAACAATGCTAATGTTTCCTTGCATTATCTCATTTGAGCTTCATGAAAGCCTCTATCATTCTGAGTACTTTTCATCATTGTTTTCATAATTCCAATAGGGTTATATGGAAGCCTACACACCTATATGTACATGCCCATAGAAGTCTGATTTTATAATGATACATTGCTACCTAATAAAGGCTTTCCTTGACATTCTGTGCAACTTCAAATTGTTTTTATTTGGAAGTTACTATTGCTCCAGTATATGCTTTATTGCTTTATTAGCACCAAAATTGCTTTTGGTCATTTTTTTTGTTGTCTGGGCATTTTTTATCCCATCCAAAGTCAGTTTGTTCCTTCATTTACTTACCAAATATTTATTAAATAGCTATTATCTTTTAAGTGCTTGGGATACAGGGTTGGCTAGAAAGTTCTTGTCTCTCACACATCCAGAATTTTCTGTGAAATAAAGATTAGCACCTAGGTGATGAATGCACAGTGTAATTTTTGGCTGCATATTTATAAATAAGTCCTACAGACGTACATGGTGAGGAGGGCACTTGGTCCGTCATAGGAGATTCAGCAGAGACTTCCTGGAAAAAGCGACTTCCAAACTTGGATGTAAAATATAAGTAGGAGTTTGAGGGTAAATAGGGTGCATAGAGAAAAACACTGCAGATAGAGTGCATGCCATTTACAAAGGTTGAGAGAGAATGTGGGACACAATTAGAACCTCATATCATTTATTTTGGCTTCGGTCTAGTGTGTGAGGAATGGAGAAGAACTGATGAAGCTACACAGAATGCGTGGGTTAGATACAGAGAGATGTTCTGTCTTATTAAGGAGTTTGGATTTTATTCTTAGATTACTGGTGTGACAAAGAGGGGATGTGGGATCACCGAGGCTTAAAACTACAGGAATGTATGATCATAAGTTAATTGTGTGTGTCTGTGTGTGTATGTGTGTTGTGTGTGTGTGTGTGTGTTTGTTTTGTTTTGTTTCTGAGATGGAGTTTCACTCCTGTTGCCCAGGCTGGAGTGTAATGGTGCGATCTCAGTTCACTGCAACCTCCACCTCCCAGGTTCAGCCGATTCTCCTGCCTCAGCCTCCCAAGAAACTGGGATTACAGGTGCCTGCCACCACACCTGGTTAATTTTTGTGTTTTCAGTAGAGACAGGCTTTCACCATCTTGGCCAGGCTGGTCTCGAACTCCTGACCTCGTGATCCACCCACCTTGGCCTCCCAAAGTGCTGGGATTACAGGTGTGAGCCACGGCGCCTGGTCCATAATTTAATTTTTGTAGAGGAACGTTATTTCCACCAAGCACCCCCCGCTACCCTTGACATCCCATCCCAAATAACATATTATCTAAGTAAAAACAGTATACCTGCTTTGCAAACACAGCTTTAAAATGATTCTTCTCTCTCCTTACTTGCTATCACACATGTGTACACACCTCCCACCAGTGTTCCATCTCCTCCTAGCAGAAACCCCATCAACAATGAAAAGAAGGTCAAGAGATCACAAACAGAATTTTTCAAGGATTTTTCAAAACAGTAAGTTATTTTATTTCAGAATCAAAAATATGGCACAATACTGATCCCAACAGGAATTTTTAGCTGGAAGCTGCTTCTAAAAGATGCCTGCAATTTAAATAGACCACTTCCCCCTGGTGATTGCCTAGCCCCTGGGTTAGTGTGAGCCCTTCTCTCCTGCTTCTCACTCCCCTTTCAAAGTACATGAGCCACACCCTTTCACCTGTTCTCCTCATTCCCTACCCCAGCTGAGGAAGGAAGACAGTTGTTGAAACCGAGAAAGGGAAGGTACTATTTATGGAGCACCTGTTACAAGGCATGTTAGGCATTTCCAGATAACTTGGCTACGTTCATTGTGATCCTTATGAAAACCCTGCGAGGTAGGTAAAAATCCTATTCTGCATGTGAGAAATTGAGCTTCGTGGTGATTCATTTCTTTTTTCTCTGTGCCAGGCACTAGGGCATGGGCTAGAAGCTGAGCCATAGAAACCTGCTCTGGGTCACAGAGCATGATGGGGAAGGGAATTGAGGTCAGATTCTTCAGCTCATGCCTTTACCACTACATCATAAACAGGGTTAGGTCCCTGTTATCGAGGTCTTTTGTTACTGGCACCTGTGTTCACACAGCTTGCCGAGTTTCTAGCTGGCTGGCTCTGCCTTTCCCTCCCAGTGGCATTCTCAGTTTATGGCTGCCTGCCCTCTCCACTTGGGAGTCCTCATGTTACTTTGCCCTTGGGTGTCTGTAGCCTCCTGATTTCTGCCTACCTACCTGGATAAACTTCCTCTTTGGTTTGGGGCCAGCTGAGAACTGCTCACCTGGCTCTAGTGTCTAAGCTCCATTTTGTCCCCCAAAGCCCGTATTTGCCAAATATAGCCCAAGCAGGACTCAGTCTCTTCCCAGTTTCCAAGCACCTGCCACACTCTCCAATCCAAAGCCTGCCAGTCATTTTTATCATACCCTTTAGCAAGAGAAATCTTTAGAAGCTGCTCTGTTTTCTCTATCACTACCATTTAGTATTTTTTTAAAAATATTTACTTATTTTTCCAAATTAAGTCATAATGAGGTACGTGATGAAGTACTCGTGCTCTCTGTTTTTTATTAAACACTTAGGATCAATTAGATCTACTTTTTTTTAAAACAAATTGAATACAGACTGCAAAAAATATGCTTCTGGGTAAATTCAGTTTAAGCATGTTGTCAGAAAATTACAAGACTACGAGATTCCTGAATGGGCATTTAGCCTACCTTTTACCTCCAGACAGGAACATGACCAACATTTACTAAAGGAGAGAAAGAAAGAGAGCAATTCCATTATATTAGAATAAAACAAAACAAAAACTTTAGGAGATGAACTATCTAGGCTATCCTTCACCTAGGGCCATTTGTACTGGTGATCACTGTATTGATGAAAGAGTCTTAGTGGACAGAAAGCAGGATTTGAAAAAGTTTTATAAGGAAAGAGAGTTTTTCCAGTGGCAGTTACCATATTTGTAAAATTCAGTATGTAATGGCCAAAACTACAGATCATAATGATAGTTTGCTATTTTTTAAATTTAGATAAATTTTAACTAATAATAATGTATTTCCTGATCTAAGGTAAGATATGAATGATCAAATCTCATGCTTCAGGCTACAAAGTAATTACTGCCAGAGAACAGAGTTCCTTTGCCTTTGTTGACAGGCAGGGAGAGAGAGAGTGAGAAAGCATGCAAGCAAGAGAGAGGGATTAAGAGAAGCACAGGCACATACACCATGCAACCCATGTTCCCTCCCCGGGACTCTGCACTGATTTCCCAATCCAGCCACTCCAATTTCCCAATCAAGGAGCTATGACTTTGAAATAGTGATGGTGTAGCTTTAGCCCCAGTATACAAAGTGCTCCCACTTTTTGCCAGTCACTTCAAAGTTCTCCCTTGATTTGCCAAGATAAACCTCCTCCCTCGAAGTAAAATAAACGTATGGTTTCTCTAAGTTAACATAAAGAAAATAATACAATGCCTGTGTTACTACATGACTTTTTTAAGCAACAGAAGACTGGTAAAGAGGCTGTTATTTAAAACTGATTTAATGGATTCAGAGTACAGGTCCTGTGCCAGGTGGCATGAACTTGTAACCCAGATTTGTTATATTAGTCATGGTAATCCAATAGATAATAAGTTTAATTTTGTGTGTGTGTGTGTGTGTGTCTGTGTGTGTGTGATTAAGGTTGTATTCAAATTAAAATACTAAAAGCTGAAGAACAAGCACAGAAACTGTAGTATGGGGATTTGAATTTGACAGAAATAGATTTAAGTAAAGGCCTTGCCAATTACTAGCTGGATAGCATCAGACAACTAATATAATCTGCATTTCAGTTGGAGAGATTAAAATAAGAAATGTAAAAAAGGGAAAACAATGATTCTGATCTCCTAGAGAGATTGTGAGGATTAAAGGGATAATAGCCAGTGTCCAGCACATAATAAATATTCTCAGCAAATGATATTATATTTGTATTACTAATTATAATAAGTTGATCCTTCCTGAAATTTGGATTTAGAAATTTAGAGAAATTCCTATACCCTTTCCAGCTAAAATATATATTTCTGTGAATAGTGTATTCAGTAATAAGAGCCTCAATGCAGAAATTCCAGAATGAGTCTGCTTATCATTTTGCAGTTACTTAAAAAAAAAAAATTCTTGTGCCATTGAAATCAGATTCCTTGGCTGATACTAAGATCTCTAGTTCCTTGTTATTCAAAGTGTGGTCAGAAAAACAGCAGTAGTAGCAGCGCCAAGGAACTTATCAAAGCTTTTGAACCTCAGGCACTATTCAAACTACTGAATCAGAAAACGTATTTAAACAAAATCTCCAGGTGATTCATATGCACATGAAAGTTTGAAAAGAATTGCTCTAGTACAAGGGTTCTCAGACTTTAGCATGTGCCAGAAGTACCTTGAGAACTTGTTAAAACAGGTAGCTGAGCCTTAAATCTAGATTTTTAAATTCAGTACGTCTGGATTAGGGCTAAAATGTTTGCATTACTAACCAGGTGGTGCTGATGTTGCTAGTCCAGGAACCACACTTCAATGATAATTAAGACATTCAATAGCTCAACAATTAGAAAAAAATACAAAGTATTTAAGATGAAGAAAATAATAAAAGATTAGAACAAAAACCAGTGAAACATACAACAAATAATATAGAAAACATATAAAAACCAAAGATGTTAAGAGATCAGTGAAATAATGCACTTTTATATAGATTGAACAAGAAAAAAAAGAGAAAGGTGCAAATTACAAATATCAAGAATAAAAGAGAATATGTCTCCATAGACCCCAAAGGGATTAAAAGTATAATAGAAAAACATTAAGAATAACTTCATGACAATAAATTTGAAACACTGATGAAATTGACATATTTTAAAATTTCTTTATATTTTAAAACTTTATGTCATTTAGAATATTCCCACAAAGAAAGTTTTGGGTCAGAATGGCTTCACCAGGGAATTCTATCACTTAGGAGAAAATAATACCAATCCTACAAGAAATCTCTCAGAAAATCAAGGATAAACATTTTCCAAGCCATTTAATAGGGCCAAAATTACATTGTTATCGATGACACTGCAAAAAAAGAAAACTACAGTTGTCCTCCCTTATTTTCAGTTTTGCTTTCTGAGGTGTCAGTTACCCACAGTCAACTGCAGTCTGAAAATATTTAATGGAAAATTCCAGAAAGAAACAATTCACAGGTTTTAAATTGTGTGCCATTCTGAGCATGATGAAACCCTGCAACATCCGGCTCCATCCTCCCTGGCTGTGACATAGTCCTTTGCCCAGTGTCTCCATCCTATATACTGCTAGTCACTTAGTAGCCATCTGGGTTGTCAGGCGGTTGTGGTATTGCAGTGTGTGTGTTCAAGTAACCCTTATTTTATTTAATAATGGTCCCAAAATGCAAGAGTAATGATGCTGGCAATGTTTGTTTGAGAAAGAGAAGCTGTAAAGTGCTTCCTTTAAGTGAAAAGATGAAAGATCTTGGTTTAATAAGGAAAGAAAAACAAATATGCTGAGGTTGCTAAGCTACTGTATGAATGAATCTTCTCCCAGTGAAACTGTGAAGATAGAAAAAGAAGTTCATGCTAGTTTTGCTGTCACACATCAAGCGGATGATCCTCCTTCTGCCTTATTGTCAGAAGGTCAATAGTAGCCTAACGCTAAATCACAATGCCTTTATCATTTACCTCACTCCATCTCATTACTTAGGCATTGTGTCATCTCATACCATCACATGAAAAAGAAAGGTGAGACCAATACAATAAGATATTTTGAGAGAAACAGAGAAATAGGACACATTCATATAACTTTTATTACAGTATATTGTTATAATTGTTCTATTTTTAGTTATTGTTAATTTCTTACGGTGGCAAATTTATGAACTAAACTTTATCATTGGCATGTATGTGTAGGGAAAAGCATAGTCTACATAGGGTTTGGTTACTATCTGCAGTTTCAGGAATCTACTGGGAACCTTAGAACAAGTCCTCCATGAATAAGTAGGGACTACTGTACCAAAAACTCTTTCTAGTGAAAATAGGAGCAAAACTCCTTTATGTTATATTAGCAAATACAATTTAGTAATATAATATAT
Organism: Theropithecus gelada; assembly: GCF_003255815.1. Taxonomy (NCBI): domain Eukaryota; kingdom Metazoa; phylum Chordata; class Mammalia; order Primates; family Cercopithecidae; genus Theropithecus; species Theropithecus gelada. The sequence continues at coordinate 121,388,297 of NC_037676.1, forward strand.
AAAGAGTATCCTGCACCTGATCAAATGTGTTTTATGTCACAAGTGCAAGCTTGTTTTACTCTAAAAGATCAAACAGTATGATTAACTATATTAATAGCATAATAGGGTAAAACCAATATGATCATCTCACTAAGTTCAGAATAAGCATTTGAAAAGATCTTACATACATTCTTGATGAAAACTCTAAGTAGAAGTAGAGGGCAAATCTCTCAATATGATAAAGGCCATCTATGAAAAAACTACAGCTAACATCATATTCTATGATTGAAAATTGAATATTCTCTCTTTGAAGATCTCAAAAGAATTTCTACTCTCACCTTTTCAAATGGACTTTGTATTGAAAGTCCTAGCCAGTGCTATATAACAAGAAAACAAGTAAAAGACATACAGATTGGAAAGGTAGAAATAAAATAGGCTGTATGTGTAGACCTGATAATGCCTACAAAAAATCCTAAGAAACCTAGAAAAAGAAGCTATTAGAGCTAATATATGTGTTTAGAAAGATCACAGATTACAAGGTCAAAAATCCAAAATTAGTTGTATTTCTATATGCCAGAAGTGAACAATTGAAAATCGAAATTAAAAACAATATAATTTATAATAATATCAAAAAATTAAATACATAGGAATAAATTTAGCAATGCATATGCATGACCTCTATACTGGTAATTATAAAACATTGCTGAAAGAAATTAAGCTTAAATAAAAGTAGAAATATGCCATGTTTATAATTTGAAACAATATTTTTAAGATGTCAATGAAATAAAATGTCAAATTCTTAGCATGTTTTATGTAGAATATGACAAGCTGATTTTAAAATTTGTATGGAAATTCAAAAGACTAAGAAAAGCAATTTGAAAAAGGAGAAACAAGTTGAAGGTCTTAACACTCATAATTTCAAGACTTACAATCAAGTTTTAAAAACCAAGACAGTAGGATATTATAAGAATAAACACATTGGTTAATAAAGCAGAATAAACAGGCTCTCTCTATCTCTCTTCTTCTCCATTTCTTTCTCTTTTCCTCCCTCCCCCTCTGTTCCTCCTTCCCCGCTTCTTTCCCTCTCTTCTGTCCTCTCTTTGTCCCTCTCTTCTTTTCTCCTTGCTTTCCGCATTTCATCTCTTTATCTGCCTATCTATCTTAAATTTATTTTTGATACAGGTGTCAAGATAATTCAATAGGAAAAGTATAGTTTTTCTCAATAAATGATGCTGAACAATTGGGTATATCTATTATCCTAAATGAAAAGCACTCCATTCACAAAAGCAATATTATACAATTCCACTTATATGAAATGTGCAGAATAGATAAACTGTACAGACAGAATATACATTAGTGGTTTTCTGGGGCTAGGCAGAGACGGGTGGGGGGGGTGGGAAATGAGGAGTGATTGCTAATGAATATGGGATTTCTTTCTGGGGTGATGAAAATATTCTAAAATTGATTGTGTTGATGGTTACACACTGTGAATACAATAAACACCATTGCATTGTACACTTCAGTGGGTGAAATGTGTGACTTATAAATTATTTTTCAATAAAGCTGTTATATTAAAAAAAAATAGAAAAGAAAAAAAGGGTAGCATTTTATTAGCTAGCACCCAGCAGTCATGAATTACTTCAACATGAACAATTTCAATTTGAGTTGAGAGAGGGGTTATAGAAGCCAAATTATGTTGTTTGTTGTTAAAATAAAAAGGAGGTTGTTGAAGACAGTGAATATAGACCACTCATTTTTAAAAGTCTAGCTGCAATGAGAAAGCAAAAGCATACAGAATGAGGTAATAGACTTTAGAGACTCAGAAGAGGGAGTTCGGGGAGGGGGTTAGGGATTGAAAACTACACATTATGTACAATGTACACTACTTGGGTGATAGCTACAGTAAATCTCAGAATTCACCACCATATAATTCATCCGTGTAACAAAAAACCTCTTGGACCCCAAAAGCTATTGAAATAAGAAATCTTGTTAAAAGCCAAAAGAACACAAGTTTTAAAAATTAAAATAAAATGTCTAGCTGCAAAAGAAAGAAAACAGTCACCTGGCAAGATTTGTGCTAAATGGAATGAGATAATAGGAGGTGAAAGGAAAAGAGAGAGAAGAGTGCTGGTGGGAATGAGAGTTGATGGGGAAAGGTGTGAGGGGAAATGGAATCTAGAGAACGAAAAGGAATTAACCCTGGACATTGACATTACCACTCTTCAACTGACATGAGAAGGAAGAAATGAAGAACACATGTTCTACCCTTGTGTTTCTCACAACTCAAGAAGTAGCCGTGTGGATCTTGCTGAGGAGACGTTACTCAGACATCTCTAAATCTCTCCAACACCTGGTGTAGTTGCATGCGTGTGCATGTGCGTGTGCATGTGTGTGTGCATGGGCGTGTTGTGGTGAGGGAAACTATCCTTCTCAATGAGATGTCACTAAGAAAAAAATGACAATTCTCATGAGGAAACCTGACAGCTTTGAAGGTGTAGCATCTATGGGAGATTCTCAAACCAAACTTAGAGATTTTAAAACAGGGGCTGCCAACTCAATGCCTACAAGGTTCAGGTGGTTAATAATAACACCCACAGTGTATTGAGCACATATTGTATGCAGGCACCAGTCTAAGCACTTTACATTCATAAGCTTATTTAACCCTCACAACAATCTTATGAGGTAGGTACTCTTAACCTTACAAGACAGGTAGAGCATCGAGGCACATAAGGTACAGGAACTCACCAAGGACACAGAGTTAGCAAGTATGTAGAGGTGGGTGTCACATCCAGGAAGTTTGACTGAGATCACATGCTTCTCAGGAATGAAGCCATATTGCCTCTTGGCAAGCAGATATAAACAAGAAAATGGTCTGTCCAGGGCCTAAGAGGAAGAGAAGAGCCTATGACTATGCTGGAATGAAGCAGCCATTACTTATGTCTAGCCCATTCCTGACGCACAAATGTGGGCCCAGTCTTCCCAGATCATAAGAGGAAGTTGCAATCTAAACTTATAAATAAAACTTCACAATATTTAAACATTGCTAACTTATTTTTGAGTTCAAATATTATTGGCAAACAGGCCTGTAGTCTGCTAAGGGTGTCCAAGATAAACAGGAGTATACATTCAAAATAGGAAGTTTTGATAACTTCAGAATCTTGATGTATGTGAAAATGGAATTTTTAAATGTACAGTATAAGGGGCAAAAGTACACACATTAAGAAACAAGCAACCTAACAAATATGCATCAAGAAGAACACTTGGTAATACCAGCCCGATACAAAGAGGAGAAAAGGAAGACATTTTAAAATAACAAACAATACCAACAAGAAAGCTGGGCTCCTACACTGACAAGGTCAGTTGAGATGAGACATCATTCTCCAAGAAAGTTAAATGTGATCTGGAAGAATACATCTCTTGTTGTGAAAATCCTGTCCCACTTACATCAGACATACTATATTCAGTGAGACATTGACAAGTAAGTAGCAAATCCACACCTCACAAGGTCATTGGAAGAAGAAGGGGAAAAACGCAGCTCATTGTGGGCCCAAATACATCCCATCTTTAATTAATTATTTTTAAACTCTATCAGACTTTATCCCAGGCAGATGCAACCAGGAAATGTAAATGGTTCTAGAAATCCTTACCAAATTTTCTTTACTCTTAGTAAGGTTGAATACTTTCCATCTACTTATTCGACATTTGAGTCATTATTTTGTGAATAATCTTTTCTTATCCTTTGCCCATTTATCTATTTAAAATACCATTTTGACTATTGAGTTATTATAGCAATTCTTTTAAATGGCATCATGTAATAAAAGTTAGCATGCGGTAAAACTGGCATTCTCACCCATGACTGACACTTGGGAAAGCAATTTGATATGTGTGTCAAGACAGTTTTACATCTTTTTACTTGATAAAATCACTTTTGGGTATCTATGCTAACAAATGCACCTGAGACACAGAAAATAATGTTTTATGAACAAAGATATTCAACATAAGAGGTACTTATAAGAGTGCAAAACTGAAAACATAGCAGGTAATCTCATTCATTTTTTTAAAAAAAAATAGCACAGGAAATGCTTAAAATATCTCATAAAAGAAGACAGAAAAAGGATATTCAGATCTATTACCACTGCTATGCAAATACACATAGAAAGATGACTAGAAGGAAAATCTAAAACTATCAACGGATAGGATTATGGATGATTATTTTCTACTCTAATGCATTTTCCATATTTTCTTCAATGAATGTGTATCATTTTTCATCACACACCATTATCTAACATGAAACCTGAAATGCCATAATTAGATGCATTTATTTACATCTCGAAAATTTTGATAATCAACTCACATATAAGTCCAGGCACATTGGCTCACACCTGCAATCCCAACAGTTTAGAAGGCTAAGTGGAGAGGAGTTTTAGATCAGCCTGGGCACCATGGTAAGATCCCATCTCTACAAAAAAATTAAAAATTAGTCATATGGTGTGCACCTGTGGTCCCTGCTACTCAGGAGGCTGAGATGGGAGGATTACTTGACCCCAGGAGTTTGAGGCTGCAATGAGTCATGTTCCTGCCACCACACTTGAGGCTGAGTGACAGAGCAAGACGATGTCTCAAAAAAAATTCGTGTAAAGATGGCTTGATGATGGATGAATGGATGCCTAAGTTATATAAATGGCAGGTGGAAAGTGGTAGGTAGCGGGTAAGTAGCAGAAATTTTCTTTGAGGATGTATCAATTAAGGACCCCATTTACAACTAAGAGAAACACTCTATTTACCTGCTGCATACATAATGAAAGCTGTCACTGGAGCAGCTGCCACTGCAAGTCAGGTATTTTTTCTGCAGAGCACAAATGGTCTCATTTTCATCTCATTACTAGCTTCTGAGTCAATATCTGAAGTGGGCACATCTGATAGGTGGATCCAATGTAACATGCTAAATCCAAATTGCAAGAGGGACTAGAAAGTGAGTGGAAAGTGACTACCTAGCATTTTAGTTTCTGTCATGTGAGAAGGGGTATCTATCTCAGGTGGGGAAATTCCCCGAACTCAGGAAGGAGGTTCTTGTACTACAGCAAAAAGGACAAATGCCCAATACAGAAGATGTATCACTCAGGACCTGTAAAGGGAGTGCATCTGTACAGCCACAGAACTGAAAACTGGATCCAGGAGCTCAACTGAAAACTGGATCCAGGCTGCACTGGATGCCTTGCATGTATCCGTTCAAGCAAGGGTTAGACTATAGCTTTTCTGAGTCTCGGCAGAAGAACTTACGATTCTCCAGGAACATAATGGAATAGAACATGTCTAAGAAACAACTGTGAGGCCATCTATCACTTGCCTTCCTATTTCTGCTCCTTGTCTCCTTAGGTTTCTGATGAAGTATGGGCTTCTGTATCATCCTCCTCGGAACAGAGGTGCAGAATACAAAATTTCTTAGCTGACATCTAGAATTAATTCCACAATCTGTGCCATAAGCCATTCATCTTTTTGGCTAGCATCTATGACACTCTTCTTTTTGTTCTCTACACTGTATGAGCAATAAATTGTCCAAAGGTGATGGTGGGAAAGAGTTCATCTTTCCCAAACATTCCAAGAGGACAGGAACCTCAGAATTTAATTCCTCAGAAACAGGGTGTCTCACAACTAGTGATTCATTCATCTGAATGTTTGCTTTTTAAAATCAAAAATTTTATTTTTATGGGTTTTTAACACACAAAAATCTGTACATAATTAGCGTATACAACCTGATGAGGCTAGGGATAAGTGTACACCCATAAAAATATCACCACAATCTGTGCCATAAGCCATTCATCTTTTTGGCTAGCATCTATGACACTCTTCTTTTTGTTCTCTACACTGTATGAGCAATAAATTGTCCAAATATAAAGTGGCTCATTGTATCTTTACAGGTCAAATCCCTTAGGCCGTAGTTTTGGCTTTACCTCGCCTTACATATGTGTCCAACCTAAACCAGCTCAAACAAGAAAATTTATTGAGCCATGGAACTGAAAACTGGATCCAGGAGCTCAAATGAATTTATCATGCTACATTTTCTCTTCTCATTGCAGATTCTGTTATCTTCAGTTTGGCTTTTCTTTCCAGAAAGTCTAGCTCTACAAGATGGTCTCTGGCATATCCAGGTTCAAGGAATCCTTAGAGCAGCAATCCAGTGAAAAGAGTTTATCTTTCCCAAACATTCCAACAGGACAGGAACCTCAGAATGTAATCTCTCAGGATGGACCTGGATCATGAATAGAATATGAAAACTGGTCAGGGCTCCACCAACTTCTTACCCTTGGAGGCAACAACAGAATTTTTCCTACCCAAACTACACAGACTAAGATTGGGGACATGGGACTCATTAAAGGAAACGCAAAGTCCTATAACCAGAAGGGGAAAGTACATGCTCAACAAGCAAACCACTGATATTCACCTCAAAGGATAACTTTTGAGGTTGTCACCAGTTTACATCATGTTGAGGTACAGTTGAAAGGGAGACTGTGTTGCACTTTACAGGAATTAGATGTAGTAAAGAATAGGTGGGGGTGGACATGAAAGAATGAGGAGAGAGAAGAAGGCTGATGAATAAATAGGAAGCCAGAAAACACTGACTTTATAAATACTCCCAATGTCTGCTGGCGCTGACCTAGACTAACAGAAGGGGTCAAGGTACCACTCATTCCATGATGCACATGTAAGAGCCTATCGTAATGCAGGTAAATAGGTAGATATTTGAGAAGTCAGAAATAAGACATATGCACCAGGCAAACATTTGCAAGAGATGCCTTAGAATCATGCATAGGAATTACCTGGGGTCTTGGTTAAAGGCAGACTCTGATTCAGTGGATTTGAGGTGAGACCAGAGATGCTTCATCTCTAACAAGCATACAGGTGATGCTGAGGCTGCTGGTCCACACTGGTAGCAATGAGCTACGTGGCAAAACTTAGATGCACTATTCACAGCTTCACAGATGGTGCAAATCAAATCCTGCCTTTTGTTGTTGCTGTTTTTTATCTTTCTGCTTGAGATTCATAGACCCGAGAGCACAGATATGATTGGCCTAACTTGGGTCATATGGTCACCTCTTGGCTAAGGAGCATTAACCAATGCATGGATAGGAGAAAGGTATTTCCCCAAAGGCAAAATTGGTCTGCTGGTACAATGAGAAGATATAGTAGATGCTAAATGGTTCTGTAGGGGCGTAGGTTGTAAGGTGCACGGCAGGAATTTGAAAACAGATCATCAGACCAGGACTCTTCCATAGCTTCCCGAGAATATCATACCTAGAGTGATGTGATGTGTCTAAAACAGTGCTACATGACCTATTCACAGACCATTTTCAAACATTTCTGTCTGCACGACTGAAGGGGCTAAAAGGCATAAACTGCCTTTGAAGTACCCAGCAAGAATTACAAACCAATCACGATGACAGGACCAAAGGTACCTGCATCTACACAAGCGTCCACTGTTACCACACTGGACTGGGTACCAGCTCACTGGGTTGCCCCTGTCTGGAAGAAACTGTTTATTGCCCCAAGATAGTTCTATTTTGTATTCACAAGGCAAAACTGTCTTTTGTGCCTGTAAAGACACTCTTTCTTAGTTGCCAGCCTAACCATATGCTACACTTCCCACCTCTTACAACTCTTTGTTAAATCCCATGACCCTCTCCGGCAAAGGTTCCATCTGGTAGAATTGCTAAAACCACAAAAACAAACAAAAAAGCCAGCAGCAACATTAAAGAATGTCAATTTTATGAATGTGTATTGTGCGTAGGTGCTTCTCTAAGATTTCACGTGTATTGTTTCTTTTACGATGCAATCTATGTGATTCTGCACTGGTCAGTTTAGCTGAGCTGGGTCTTCACTTTCCAGATTCCTTTACCCAGATAGTTCCAGTTTAAATTCAGCCACAGGAAAATGTGGTTGAGATTTGCTGAGGTGGAAGTGAAGGGGTAGCCATTACACTCTGGTCATCGTTGGTTTGAGTTGGTGAGGGACAGTTGCAAAGGTGATGGTGGGAAAGAGTTCATCTTTCCCAAACATTCCAAGAGGACAGGACCCTCAGAATTTAATCTCTCAGGATGGATTTGGATCACGAATAGAGTATGAAAGCTGGTCAGGGCTCCACCGTGTTCTTACCCTTGGAGGTGACAACTGAATTTTTCCTACCCAAACTACACAGACTGAGATTGTTGGGGAAATGAGACTCATTAAAGGAAATGCAAATTCTATAACCAGAAGGGGAAAATACATGCTCAACAAGCAAACTGGCCCATTCTTGATTTTTCCTGCTCCATGCCTGGTTCTTTGTCTCAACTGATGGCCTTGCTGACCAAAAGTTACCACAGGCCAGAGTTACCAGATTTAGCAGTAAAAATACAGGAATATTCAGCTAAATTTGAATTTCAGATAAGTAGAGCATTTTTTAAAGCGTCAGTATAGTCCATGCAATATGTATTGCATGCAAGAGATTATTTGTTGTTTATCTGAAATTCAAATTTAACTGGGCATCCTGTAGTTTCTCTGGACCCTAACACGGGCACACCTCGAGGTGCTTTACTGAGAGTTCAGAGAGGCAGCAGCGGCAAAGAGCCAAACACCGTGACTTCATGGGCTTCTATGGCAGCTGGCAGTACCTCGCTTCTGGAAACCTCCTACCCATTCACCATGCTAGGGCTGGTTCACAACTTTCTTCCAATGTTTTTCAGAACTTTATTTCTCCAGATTCTTCCCATGGTTGTGTAAGGTTGAATTCCTGCAATGCATGCTTTATACCATAACACTCAGGAGGTTTCTGCTTCCTTGATTATATGCTAACTAATACTCACTATGACTTCAAGAGAAAAGTGCTATTATTCCTACTTCACAAGAAAAGAAAATGCAGCACAAAGAGGTAAAGCTACATGCCCAAAGTCGCACAACTGACAAGCAGTGGAACTAGAACTCAAGCCCAGGAAGTCTGATGTAACAGCTGAGTTAACTTCCATAGCATATTGCCATAGCAGTTTTTATATGTAGACACAAGTATTATATAACTGTCTTATCAGTATATATAAAGATATAATTTATATTATGTATATCTTATATATATCATATAATGCACGCATTTTGTTAGTAGTATATGTTTGTATATATAAACTACAGAACTGATTAGATAGATATAAATATGTAAATATTTACCCTGTATATAAAATTTAGCTCCAGAATTTCATAGAAACTGGTTTTTCAATGTTGTCCCTGGTGGATATCAAAAAACACCAACTGTGTGCAATTGAAAATTCTCAATTATATACAGTAAGTATTTTGATATTTGCTAGTGACAACAGTTGAAAAACTAGTTTCTATAAAACACTGGAGCCAAACTGTCATATAAACAAAAAGATGAGTCGACGTGCTTCTTTGGATAATATTGGTTATTCCACGAAAAAAAAAAAGAGAGAGAGAGAAGAAAAACAAAAAGAAAGAGATTGAGCTCATTAACGTTCAAATGAGGATCCATTTGAACAGAGAAGGTTAATGAGTACACAGTGTGGGAGGAGCCCTGAGACAGTTTAAGGCCATGAAACAAATGCAATGTTTAGAAGAAAATGATAGATAATTCCACTTAATGAGTACACAGCAGACTAATTATTGCAATGAAAAAATGTTTAATTAAAAAGAAGTCTGCTTTCTAATGATTGTACTGACTGTAAACCAGTTTAGAAAATCCCAAAGACAGCCCAAGACATATAAAGACTGCAGGGAAAGTTTACACAAAGAAGATAAGTATATTTGTTTATTATTATGGTTTAAAGTTAGCATTCTAGCAATCCTAGCCTCTTTTAATACAATGTTCCCTGATCTCTTAAGAAAACACCCAGTTGAACATGGGAGAAGAGATTACTTGGAAACAAAAGTAAGTCATAGCAGAGTCATTTTAATAAATTATAATATTAATTCAGAGAAACTACATTTTAACACAAATTTGTTTTAAAAATGTGAAATTATAGCAAATTCCATTCAGGACATTAGTGCCAAAATCCATTCATGGATTCAAAATATCAAGCAAGCCTATACAGCTCCAGTTTGTGGTGGGACTTGAGAAAGACAGACAAGGAATATTTTCACATTCTGCTTCACTTCAACAACCACCAGTGTCTCAATGGACAGGGCATGCAACTGGAAGAGAGTAGAACTAGGAGTTTCAAGACAGGGCTGCAAAATGTGACTCTTTCTGCCTCTGATTTCTCTGTGAGAATAAGTGTGTGTGTGTGTGTGTGTGTGTGTGTGAGAGAGAGAGAGAGAGAGAGAGAAAGAGAAAGAGAAGGAGAGCAAGAGCAAGACAGAGTATGGATAGTGTTATCAGTTATCAATTTCAATCCAGGGAAATCCATAATCATTCATTTTCTGGGCCTTTTCTTACCTTGACTTGCCCACTTCTCTTCCTCTTCTCAGATAAATGGAGAGATGGAAGCAGTGTTGTGCTGGGGTCAGCCTTTACCAACTCATGAGAGTTGTCAAATTTTTAAGTAACTTGCAAGCTGCCTATGACAAAATTTATAGCCATCATTAAAGTTTAAACTACATATACTTACAAGTAGATAAATTGTATTAGAAACAAAAGTGATAAATATTCAAACTCAACAATTTTGAAGTTTTCCCTGGAGCTTATCTACACCTGTCATTTCTGTAGAGTGTATGTACTACTGCACATCTCTTTGTAATTCCACCCTCAGTGACTTCACATTGGTAGCTTGAAATTGACAATGGCAGAAATATTTACACCACAGAATAAGCATGTGCTAGAATTAAGAGCTCCCCTCTACCCCCGGTGGTTGTTAAACATTTACCAACACATCACTGGATAGAGGCCATCATGGGGAACGGAGCCATGGTGGGTAGATTCTATGTTTAGAGGGTGGCACTTAAGCTCTGCCTGCTGTTGGAGCAGAGGGAACTGATAAGAGGTGAGTCTGCAGAAGAAAACCCAAACAGATGTGATATCAATGCACTGGTATTCTGAAGAAGCTAGTGAGAGAGAAGTAAAGACTCTGGCTAGGAACTGTTGAGATGAGAATTCAGAAAACCCAACAAAATCAGAAATTATAAAAAAGTAGACAGAGGGGGGCGGAGCAAGATGGCCGAATAGGAGCAGCTCCAGTCTTCAACTCCCAGCGCCAGCGACACAGAAGACCGGTGATTTCGGCATTTTCAACTGAGGTACTGGGTTCATCTCACTGGGGAGTGCCGGACGATCGGTACTGGTCAGCTGCTGCA